>NC_139844.1:28180261-28245261 GCF_963691815.1 Echiichthys vipera
AGGGTCTCAGGTCTCAGGGTCTCAGGGTCTCAGGGTCTCAGGTCTCAGGTCTCAGGTCTCAGGTCTCAGGTCTCAGGGTCTCAGGTCTCAGGTCTCAGGTCTCAGGTCTCAGGGTCTCAGGTCTCAGGTCTCAGGTCTCCGGTCTCAGGTCTCAGGGTCTCAGGTCTCAGGTCTCAGGGTCTCAGGTCTCAGGGTCTCAGGTCTCAGGTCTCAGGGTCTCCGGTCTCAGGTCTCAGGTCTCAGGGTCTCAGGTCTCCGGTCTCAGGTCTCAGGTCTCAGGTCTCAGGTCTCCGGTCTCAGGGTCTCAGGTCTCAGGGTCTCAGGTCTCAGGTCTCAGGGTCTCAGGTCTCAGGTCTCAGGGTCTCAGGTCTCAGGTCTCAGGTCTCAGGTCTCCGGTCTCAGGTCTCAGGTCTCAGGTCTCAGGGTCTCAGGTCTCAGGTCTCCGGTCTCAGGGTCTCAGGTCTCAGGGTCTCAGGTCTCAGGTCTCAGGGTCTCAGGTCTCAGGTCTCAGGGTCTCAGGTCTCAGGTCTCAGGTCTCAGGGTCTCAGGGTCTCAGGGTCTCAGGTCTCAGGGTCTCAGGTCTCAGGTCTCAGGGTCTCAGGGTCTCAGGTCTCAGGTCTCAGGGTCTCAGGTCTCAGGGTCTCAGGTCTCAGGGTCTCAGGGTCTCAGGTCTCAGGTCTCAGGGTCTCAGGTCTCAGGTCTCAGGTCTCAGGGTCTCAGGGTTGCTGAGACCCTGAGACCCTGAGACCCTGAGACCTGAGACCAGAGACCTGAGACCCCGAGCCCCCGAGACCCCGAGACCCGAGACCCTGATCCTCTGTGTTCAGTAGAGGCTCACTGAGCTCCCTCCAGTGGACGGGAGCAGAACTGCAGCATCACAGGAGAGGAGGAGGAGGAGGAGGAAGAGAGGAGAGGAGGAGGGAGAGGAGGAAGAGAGGAGAGGAGGAGGGAGAGGAGGAAGAGAGGAGGAGGAGGAGGAGAGGAGGAGGAAGAGGAGGAGGAGGAGGAGGAGGAGGAGGAGAGGAGGAGGAAGAGGAGGAGGAGAGGAGGAAGAGGAGGAGAGGAGGAGGAAGAGAGGAGGAAGAGGAGGAGAGGAGGAGGAAGAGAGGAGGAGGAGGAGGAGGAGAGGAGGAGGAAGAGAGGAGGAGGAGGAGAGGAGGAGGAGGAGGAGGAGAGGAAGAGGAAGAGAGGAGGAGGAGGAGGAGGAGAGGAGGAGGAAGAGAGGAGGAGGAGGAGGAGGAGGAGAGGAAGAGGAAGAGGAGGAGGAGGGAGAGGGGGAGGAGAGGAGGAAGAGGAGGAGGAGGAGGAGGAGAGGAGGGAGTGATCCAGTTGTCCAGCTGCTTTGGACTGAAGTTGCTGTGGGG
This sequence comes from Echiichthys vipera, assembly GCF_963691815.1. Taxonomy (NCBI): domain Eukaryota; kingdom Metazoa; phylum Chordata; class Actinopteri; order Perciformes; family Trachinidae; genus Echiichthys; species Echiichthys vipera. The sequence continues at coordinate 28,181,626 of NC_139844.1, forward strand.
GTAAAGCCCTTATGAGGTCCTGGTCCTGGTCCAGTCCCAGCCTGGTCCTGGTCCAGGTCGTGAACTGATCCAGTTCTCCAGCTGCGTTGGACTGAAGCCCAGGTGAGGTGTTCAGGTGTTAACCTAATGTTCTGGTCTCCGGTCTTCCCGTGTCCCTCAGGGGGTCCACTGCCGCGGGTTGGGGATCCCTGAACCATGCCCCAGTACATTGAGGACTCCCACCTGGAGGGCTGGGACGTGATCGGCTCCGGGGGTTTCGGATTGATCTACAAAGCCCGGCACCGCCGGCTGGCGTGCAACGTGGCGGTGAAACTGCTCCATTATGACGACGGGTACGTGGCCCCGAGCAGCTTCCTGTTTACAGGCGCCCCTGTGACGGACTCATGATGTGACCCACCCCCCCACAGGAGCAACGAGTTCATGCTGCGGGAGATCAACATGATGCGCCAGGGCAGCAGCCCGCATGTGGTCTACGTCCACGGGGTCTTCAGGGGTCGACCGCCCCGATCCGGCTCTCAGAGCACGCAGCTGGGGGTGGTCATGGAGCTCATGGACCGGGGGTCGCTGTTCTCCCTTCAGGTAACCACGGAGACCAGGAGAGACCAGGAGAGACCAGGAGAGACCAGGAGAGACCAGGACAGAGTTAGAGACCAGGAGAGACCAGGAGAGAGTTAGAGACCAGGAGAGAGTTAGAGACCAGGAGAGACCAGGAGAGACCAGGACAGAGTTAGAGACCAGGAGAGAGTCAGAGACCAGGAGAGAGTTAGAGACCAGGAGAGACCAGGAGAGAGTTAGAGACCAGGAGAGACCAGGAGAGACCAGGAGAGACCAGGAGAGACCAGGAGAGAGTTACAGTAGTCGAGGTGTGAGTTGACAAGAACATGGACTAGAACCCGTCCTTCCTTCTGGGTCAGAAGACGCCGTGTTCCCCTGATGTTGTGTCGCAGCAGAGAACAAAGTAAGAGAGAGTGGGTCGTCTCACACCGGGTCCTTGCAGTCCGGGTGGGGCCCAGAGTTGTCAGGGGTGGTCGTCAGGTTTAGGGTGGAGGAACTTTATCAGGAAGAAGAAGCAACGTTGTCAGGTCTGGGTTCTTTAGGTAGGATGTGAGCAGGGAGGGTGCAGAGCCGGGACTCCTACAGGGTCAGGGTTAGCTAACTAGGTCCTGACCCTGACCCTGACCCTTCCCACCATCTTCCAGGAAACCTTGGGGGGGCCTCCACCCTGGCCGCTGGTCTTCAGACTGGCTCACCAAGTGGCTCTGGGTCTGAACTTCCTCCACAGTCTGCAGCGTCCCGTGCTCCACCTGGACCTGAAGCCCCACAACGTGCTGCTGGACAACGGCCTCAACGCCAAGGTGAGTCCCGGACTTCCAGGGAAGGCCAGGCGTCATCCAATGAGTTGACAGACCTGTGACCCCGCCCTGGTGCCCCTCCTCTGAACACCGGCCTCCTGAATCACCGGCTCCCTGTTAAACCTGAGTAGGCGTTGATGCAGAGCGCCGTATTCTGTGGAGAGAACGTGTGTCGAGGGTCAGATGAACGTGGCGTGGACAGAAAATGACTCTCTGGTCGCTCTCCTTGTCTGCAGCTCACAGACTTCGGCCTCTCCAGGATCTCCCACAGCGTCTCGCTGATGTCCAGGAGGGGCGCCGAGCCCGAGTGGGGCACCACCACCTACATGCCCCCGGAGGCCTTCAACCTCACGTACGAACCCAGACGAGCCTCGGACATCTACAGGTACCACAGTGAACACCACACAGCACGGTCCTCTGGAGAGTTCCCTCGTTAAAGGGAGGGGTCTTCAGGGGAGGGAGGGGTCTTCAGGTGAGGGAGGGGTCTTCAGGTGAGGGAGGGGTCTTCAGGTGAGTCTTCAGGTGAGGGAGGGGTCTTCAGGTGAGTCTTCAGGTGAGGGAGGGGTCTTCAGGTGAGTCTTCAGGTGAGGGAGGAGTCTTCAGGTGAGTCTTCAGGTGAGACTTCAGGTGAGGGAGGGTTCTTCAGGTGAGGGAGGGTTCTTCAGGTGAGGGAGGGGTCTTCAGGTGAGGGAGGGGTCTTCAGGTGAGGGAGGGGTCTTCAGGTGAGTCTTCAGGGGAGGGAGGGGTCTTCAGGTGAGGGAGGAGTCTTCAGGTGAGTCTTCAGGTGAGGGAGGGGTCTTCAGGTGAGATTTCAGGTGAGGGAGGGGTCTTCAGGTGAGTCTTCAGGTGAGGGAGGAGTCTTCAGGTGAGTCTTCAGGTGAGGGAGGGGTCTTCAGGTGAGTCTTCAGGTGAGGGAGGAGTCTTCAGGTGAGTCTTCAGGTGAGTCTTCAGGTGAGGGAGGAGTCTTCAGGTGAGTCTTCAGGTGAGGGAGGGGTCTTCAGGTGAGGGAGGGGTCTTCAGGTGATGGAGGGGTCTTCAGGTGAGGGAGGGGTCTTCAGGTGAGTCTTCAGGTGAGGGAGGGGTCTTCAGGTGAGGGAGGGGTCTTCAGGTGAGTCTTCAGGTGAGGGAGGAGTCTTCAGGTGAGTCTTCAGGTGAGTCTTCAGGTGAGGGAGGAGTCTTCAGGTGATGGAGGGGTCTTCAGGTGAGGGAGGGGTCTTCAGGTGATGGAGGGGTCTTCAGGTGAGGGAGGAGTCTTCAGGTGAGGGAGGGGTCTTCAGGTGAGTCTTCAGGTGAGGGAGGGGTCTTCAGGTGAGGGAGGGGTCTTCAGGTGAGGGAGGGGTCTTCAGGTGAGTCTTCAGGTGAGGGAGGGGTCTTCAGGTGAGTCTTCAGGTGAGGGAGGGGTCTTCAGGTGAGTCTTCAGGTGAGGGAGGAGTCTTCAGGTGAGTCTTCAGGTGAGACTTCAGGTGAGGGAGGGTTCTTCAGGTGAGGGAGGGTTCTTCAGGTGAGGGAGGGGTCTTCAGGTGAGGGAGGGGTCTTCAGGTGAGGGAGGGGTCTTCAGGTGAGGGAGGGGTCTTCAGGTGAGTCTTCAGGGGAGGGAGGGGTCTTCAGGTGAGGGAGGAGTCTTCAGGTGAGTCTTCAGGTGAGGGAGGGGTCTTCAGGTGAGATTTCAGGTGAGGGAGGGGTCTTCAGGTGAGTCTTCAGGTGAGGGAGGAGTCTTCAGGTGAGTCTTCAGGTGAGGGAGGGGTCTTCAGGTGAGGGAGGGGTCTTCAGGTGAGTCTTCAGGTGAGGGAGGAGTCTTCAGGTGAGTCTTCAGGTGAGTCTTCAGGTGAGGGAGGAGTCTTCAGGTGAGTCTTCAGGTGAGGGAGGGGTCTTCAGGTGAGGGAGGGGTCTTCAGGTGATGGAGGGGTCTTCAGGTGAGGGAGGGGTCTTCAGGTGAGTCTTCAGGTGAGGGAGGGGTCTTCAGGTGAGGGAGGGGTCTTCAGGTGAGTCTTCAGGTGAGGGAGGAGTCTTCAGGTGAGTCTTCAGGTGAGTCTTCAGGTGAGGGAGGAGTCTTCAGGTGATGGAGGGGTCTTCAGGTGAGGGAGGGGTCTTCAGGTGATGGAGGGGTCTTCAGGTGAGGGAGGAGTCTTCAGGTGAGGGAGGGGTCTTCAGGTGAGTCTTCAGGTGAGGGAGGGGTCTTCAGGTGAGGGAGGGGTCTTCAGGTGAGGGAGGGGTCTTCAGGTGAGTCTTCAGGTGAGGGAGGGGTCTTCAGATGTCCCAGTGGTCCCAGGAGCGTCCCAGTGGAGTGTTGTGCTGAGCTGAGTTTGAGGTGTGAACATGTGCCTGTGTGTGTTTCAGCTACGGCATCCTCCTGTGGTCCCTCGTCACCGGGAAGCAACCGTATCCAAGTAAGAGTCCGCTTCTTTCTTTGTCTTCGTTTCATATCTTTACACTTGGCTCAAGAACTTTCTCTGAGAGTAAAGATGAACTTTATTAAACTCTCCTGAGCCGCAGAGGAACAAAGTCACATGGACAACTTTACATAAACATAAATCAACCAGGGCGGGGACTGTGTTGGACTGACGGACCTCCTTTTGAATCCACTGTAGATGCAAATCGCTGCATAGTGGAGCTTCGCATCCCGCTGGGGCAGCGCCCCCCGCTGAAGGACATCGAGGCCCAGGCTGCGGGGGTTGAGGGGCTGACGGGACTGAAGGAGCTCATGGTGAGATGCTGGGACAACAAACGTGAACAGAGGCCCAGCGCCCTCGGTGAGACACCTTCACTTAGCTGTGACGCTGTGACACTGTGTGCTGCCCGGCTCTAACGCCGCCCTTCCTCTGCGTTGGTACAACAGAGTGCACCGTAGAGGCCGAAACACTGTTTGCGCTGCACGCACCTGCAGTTCTTCACGCCGTCTACCAAGTGCTGAAGGAACTGGTGAGGAACAACCGTCTTCATGAACTCTGGAGTCTGTGGAGACTTTGGATCACTGAATAACTGAGTAACCGGCTCTTTGTCGTCCTCTTCCAGCATCAAACGGCAGCAGAGGGAGCGTCAGGTGCGTCTGTAGAGTCCTGGGACCGGGTTCACGGGCCAGTCACAGTCCGTACGTGTGCTCCATGGAAACGACTCATTTCACTTTCAGAGTCCGATGGATTCAGTCCGATAACGTTTGGGAAAGTCTAGGAGACGCGTGACTGAACTCTTGAGTCCCCTTCCGTTGGACCACCCACTGTTTGAGTGCCCTTGGGCAAGATACTGAACCCCAGACTGCTCCTGAAGGCTGTGCCACCTGTGAGTGAGTGTGCGTCTGAGTGAATGAAGGACACTTTGACGTGCAGACAGGAAGAGCCTGGGACCGAACCGTGATACCTGAACCGCTGATCTTCAGGTCTCAGGGGTAGCAGCTCCAGCCTCTGGTCCTGGATCAGGTCTCAGGGGCAGCAGCTCCAGCCTCTGGTCCTGGATCAGGTCTCAGGGGCAGCAGCTCCAGCCTCTGGTCCTGGATCAGGTCTCAGGGGCAGCAGCTCCAGCCTCTGATCCTGGATCAGGTCTCAGGGGCAGCAGCTCCAGCCTCTAATCCTGGATCAGGTCTCAGGGGCAGCAGCTCCAGCCTCTGATCCTGGATCAGGTCTCAGGGGCAGCAGCTCCAGCCTCTGATCCTGGATCAGGTCTCAGGGGCAGCAGCTCCAGCAGGGACCCCAAACTTCCCTTTCCCGGGCCACATTAACCAGCTCTAACTGGGGGATCCTGAGGCGTTCCCAGGCCAGTGTGGAGATCTAATCTCTCCACCTGGTCCTGGGTCTTCCCCGAGGCCTCCTCCCAGCTGGACGTGCCTGGAACACCTCCCTAGGGAGGCGCCCAGGGTTCATCCAGACCAGATGATCCTGAACCACCTCAACTGGCTCCTTTCAACGCAAAGGAGCAGCGGCTCTACTCCGAGTTCCTCACGGATGCTGAACTTCTCCCCCTCTCTCTAAGGGAGACTCCAGACCCCCTCCTGAGGAAACACACTTCACACGCTTGGACCTGGACCTGGTTCTGTGGGTCCTGACCTGGACCTGGTTCTTTGGGTCCTGACCTGGACCTGGTTCTTTGGGTCCTGACCTGGACCTGGTTCTGTGGGTCCTGACCTGGACCTGGTTCTTTGGGTCCTGACCTGGACCTGGTTCTGTGGGTCCTGACCTGGACCTGGTTCTTAGATCTTGTTATTCTGCTGGCACATTAGATCTCTTTGTTGTTGGGATTTAAATCCAGCTCTGCGTCATGACAGTCCACGGCCCAGATCGGCGCATGATGCAAGACGGGTCGTTTTGAGGACTTCCTGTTCTTTGCTCCACGATTTCCCCGCGGAGGAAAGTCAAACACGGCTCGTTTGCGTCACCATGATACAGAGCTGGACACACGTCTCTTCTAGACCTCCCACATGTGTCGGACTGAATCGCCCGGATTCTGAAAGTGAAATGAAAGATTCACTCAAAACGATTTTTTACAGCCTCAGTTTTCACATTTTACATTTGCTGTGTTTGTTCTTTGTTGCAGCGAGTGAAGCGATGGATGAGTGTGATGATCTAAGCACAGCAGCTCAGGTGAGAGTCACGGGGTTCAGACTCCAACACTGGGTCAGCTGCAGCTCTTTAACACTGTCGGATGGAGAACCGACGACCTTCCACCTCCTCCTCCAGTCTGACCGTGGGACGGTGTCGATGACATCACTGGGGAAATATTACATCACTTTAAAGACTTTAGTTTGTTTCTTTTGACCAGAACAGAAACTAGTTCCAGATGTTTCCTGTTGTGCAGAATGCACGAACAAAGCAGTGACTAACGATCATCTTTGTGGTTCTGCTCCCTGCTGCTGCAGGAGATGGCGAGCGGTCGGACAGCGAAGCCTCGAGTCAAAGAAAGAGTCGAAGGTGAAAGGACGTTGATGTTGGAGCTGCTGAGAAACCTCTGAGGGAGGAGGGAAACCTTCGTTCACTGATCACAATCAGACGATAAATGGCGTTCTTCCTTTCAGATCCGCCGTCGTCTCCACCTGCAAGTGTCCGTGGTGCTGACTCCGCTGGAGCGTCGCTGACGTCTCCTTCCACTGGGAGGTCACGTCGAGACGGAACGGGGAAGGATTCCCAGCAGGCCATCACACCAAACCCGTCCTCACAAAACCAGGTGGGTTTGTTATTCTGCATCCGTGCGTTAGAGAAATGTTTCACCATCAGCCCCTGAACTGGGAGAGCCACGCCCTCACAGCGCGGCTGTGAAGGCGTGGCTCTCCCCACTGAACTAGATTCATTTCCTCGTTAAGTCGTCGTGAGGAGTTCGTCCAAACTGGACAGGAACCAGATGAGACCCGTCACAGTTAGTCCTTCCACTGACGGACCATCAGGGACGCTGCGTTGGTCCAGATCCTTCCTTAACTCACCAAGAGAGACGTGGAAATATCCGCAGTCCCCATCTTATCAGCGACCCCTCACTCGCACAGATGGGTTTTGTCTTCAACCCTCTGAAGTCTCACATGTCTGTTGTATTCGGACAGTAACCACTGAGACAGCCGTAGTCTGAACACGGCGGCGAGGAGACGACCTGAGAGGCTTCAGGCGACGCTCCTGAATGAAAGGTTTGGGCGCAGGGCCCGGCGCTCTCTGGCTCCCTGGGGAGGTCGGCTCTGGCTGCCGGGCATGTTTGGTTTTTTGGCTCAACTGTTTCCAACATGGCCGCCGGGCCACAAACGTTCAAATGATTCAGCGAAACGGAAACTAACACATGTTTCTGAAAACATTGGGACAGTTTGCGTCCCGAGCCGTCGTCGACGCTGCGTCAGAGACTCGTCGACGCTGCGTCAGAGACTCGTCGACGCTGCGTCAGAGACTCGTCGACGCTGCGTCAGAGACTCGTCCACGCTGCGTCAGAGACTCGTCCACTCTGCGTCAGAGACTCGTCCACGCTGCGTCAGAGACTCGTCCACGCTGCGTTAGAGACTCGTCGACGCTGCGTCAGAGACTCGTCCACGCCGCGTCAGAGACTCGTCCACGCCGCGTCAGAGACTCGTCCACGCCGCGTCAGAGACTCGTCCACGCCGCGTCAGAGACTCGTCGACGCTGCGTCAGAGACTCGTCCACGCTGCGTCAGAGACTCGTCCACGCTGCGTCAGAGACTCGTCCACGCCGCGTCAGAGACTCGTCCACTCTGCGTCAGAGACTCGTCCACGCTGCGTCAGAGACTCGTCCACGCCGCGTCAGAGACTCGTCCACGCCGCGTCAGAGACTCGTCCACGCCGCGTCAGAGACTCGTCCACGCTGCGTCAGAGACTCGTCCACGCTGCGTCAGAGACTCGTCCACTCTGATTGGTGGTTTTTCTCGGGGACGGTGGATTCTTCCAGATGACTTGAGCAGCAGCAGGTGGAGACGCAGGAACCAGAGTTTGTCTGGTTTCGTGCTGTCAGTTCAAAGCAGACGTGATATAAAAGTGCAGATTTATCCCTAAATGTTCTCTGAGGTTGTGATTTTCATTCGGTGTCTTTTGGTCTTTGCAGACAGAAACAGCGGCGGCACCTAAAGAGGTCCTCCTGGAAACTTTAGAAGCTTTGACACCCACGGACTTTAAGAAGTTCAAATGGTACCTGCAGCAGCAGGGGGTCCTGAGACAGTTCCCGGCAATCCCAAAGAGACACCTGGAGGATGCCGACAGGATGGACACGGTGGACCGGATGTTCGAGACCTACGTTCAAAGCACCATCACAGTGACCAGGATCGTTTTACTGAGGATGAGGAGGAATTCTCTCCTGGACACTTTATCCAAAAACATCCCAGGAGCTGCAGGTGAGTCAGAAACAGCGTGAGTTCAAACCCCTGCATGTGAAAAACCTGCTCATCCCGAAGACTTCAGCAAACAGGGAGTGTGTAGCTGACGTCTCCTGTGATCCACACACACACACACACACACACACACACACACACACACACACACACACACGTGTTTTGTTTCACCTCGGAGCAAAGAAAAAAGAATCTCCCCAAACAGAAATGGTTTTAAATGTGCACACACTGATGTGGAGGTGTCCATGGGTCCACCTGAACCCCAGGACCTGAGGCACAAACCAGAGGACCTGTTTGTCCCCCGTCACCAGTGAGTGGAGTAACTGCTGTAACAGAATGGATGGATCAGAGAAGCTTTCCTGGAAAGGAGGATGGATGAAGACGTCCCGGCCTCACACAGGGGAGGAGGAACTTCCATAGAGTCTGATTGGCTCGTCCTCGGTGCCTTTAAGCACGAGGGGTGAGATCGGTTAAGGTAATAACACAGAGTCAGGCAATCAAAGGACATTTGCAATCCTAAGAAGAACCAGTGTAGCACGGACAAACGTTGGACCCAAACTCAGCCCGACCCAGGAGACCCTGCCCAGGAGACCCTGCCCAGGACCCTGACTGAGATGTGCATCCACTTCCTGGTGGTTCAGTCCAAACTGAACTCTGAGAGAGATCCACACTGGAGTCCAGAGACCACACAGATGATCGAGTCTCTGGGGAAACTGGCTTTTGAGCAGCTGCAGAAAGGAAACCTGATCTTCTCTGAGTCAGACCTGAGAGAGTGTGGCATCGATATCAGAGCAGCCTCAGTGTACTCAGGAGTGTTCACACAGGTCTTTAAAGAGGAGAGAGGACTGGACCAGGACACGGTCCGGCCTCATCCCTCTGAGTGTTCAGGAGCTTCTGGCTGCTCTTCATGTCCATCTGACGTTCACCATCTCTGGAGTCGACCTGCTGTCAGGAGATGGTGGTCTAAAGTATTCAGAGGGAACCCCACACCAGCACATCGGTACCAGAGTGCTGTGGACGAGGTCTTACAGAGTCCACACGGACCCCTGGACCTGTTCCTGCGCCTCCTCCTGGTCTTTCACTGCAGAACAACAAAGTGTCTCGCAGCGGTGTTGGAAGGTCGACCGACACGCGTGAACGCCCGTCCTCCCCCGTCCTCCCAGTGGCTCCCAACACCATGTGTTCAGGAGGGTCCAGCCCACCTCACCACCGTCAGACCGGACTCTGGGCAGCCGGGCGGAGCAGGGGACAGGAAGCTGCTGGCAGACCTGAACAAGAGAGCTGCTGAGATCGCAGCCACCAACCTGCCCCCCCCCCCCTGCAGAGGGTCCGTAGCCACCTCAACATCCAAGCTCCTCAGGGAGACGGGAGGGTGAGGGAAGGCCCAGCGGCGTGCAGTCAAAGACTCTCCAGGCGGCTGAAAAGGGGGGCCAGGGGCTGGGGAGGGAGAAGAAAGACTCCTTTGAGGCTTTCAAGTGAGATGATGGCGTCAGGGGAGTGAACCTGGGGCACTGGGTCACTGCTGAACCCTCTGGAGCTGAGGTGGGCTCGTCAGACCGAGGGCCCCCACAGGACAACGCAAAGGCTGCCATCACTCAACTGAGCACCCATGGAGGCTTAGCATTGCCTCAAGTCTGCATTCACTGGGATATCAAGGTCTAGTGCTGCACAACAGATCAGAGGCTCCAGCGAGGTCAGCTGATGCAGACAGGAAGTGGTCCTGACACCAACCAGGAAGCAGTTGAGGACACGAAGAACTGTCTATGCCTGTCTATGTGCAGCCCCTTGGCTCTGACGTCCCTCTGTGTGATGCCAGTGTTGAGGTCCTGTGTGCATGTGTGTGATGTGTGAACAGGTGAATCTAACGTGTCTTCTTCTTCTAGTGAAGGAGCTGCAACAGTCCGGGGCGTCTGCTGGACCGGACCCTTCCAGGTATGGACCCACAGCCAGAGCTCCCACTCTGCAGCCTCTCTTCACATGAACCAGGAGGGTTCTCATGGTGGACTCAGTCAGGACTCATGTTCTTCCTGTTCTTCCTCCAGGGGGGTCCGTGCTGCAGAGCCGGGGCTCAAACCTGCGGACCTGAGGAGGTGTAAGTGCTGAACACAGTCGCGTCTCTTCACAGACCCTTCACATGTGTGTGATGATGAAGTGTGTTGTGTCTTTGTGTCTCCGTCAGATTCCTGTGAACTCACCGTGGACTCGAACACAGTGAACCGGAAACTCAAGCTGTCGGACAACAACAGGAAGGTGACGCACGTGAGAGAGAAGCAGCCGTACCCGGACCACCCAGAGAGGTTTGACCCCTGGGCCCAGCTGCTGTGTGGAGGCGCTCTGGCCGGTCGCTGTTACTGGGAGGTGGAGTGGACCGGATGGGTTGAAGTGGGAGTGAGTTACTGGAGAATCAGCAGGAAAGGAGACGGGCTGGACCGTCTGTTTGGAAGGAACCCTCAGTCCTGGAGTCTGAAGATCTCCGGTGGGCGCTTCTCTGTGTGTCACAACTGCAGAGAGACCTCCATCCCCTCCTCCTCCTCCTCCTCCTCCTCCTCCTCCTCCTACTCCTCCTCCTCCTCCTCCTCCTCCTCCGTCCGTGTCCCGCACAGAGCAGCCGTGTACGTGGACTGTGCTGCTGGGACTCTGTCCTTCTACAGAGTCTCCTCTGACTCCCTGATCCACCTCCACACCTTCAGCACCACCTTCACTGAGCCTCTCTACCCCGGGTTTAAGTTCTGGTCGTACGGCTCCTCAGTGTCTCTGTGACCGCCTCCGGTCCTGTGGTCCACACGCCGGGGGCCGAGGCGGATCACTGACCACTGACCACTGATCATGTCTTAAATGTCAGGATGTAGGTTCCTCTTCACGTGGCTGAATGTTGTGATCGTAGAATAAAGACTCCATCATCACGTCGCTGTACTTCCTGTTTCCATGTGTCACATGATCATAACACAGTTCATCTCATTCACTTCTGAATTCTGCTTCACTTCAAACAGCAACGCCTCCGTCAGAGAGAGGAAGCAGACAGGAAGTGCCCAAAACTGCACTTCCTCCAACGGCCACTCCAAGCGTTCTCTACGAACCAGTCCCCATAGACCTCCATGTTAATGAACCAGTCCCCATAGACCTCCATGTTAATGAACCAGTCCCCATAGACCTCCATGTTACTGAACCAGTCCCCATAGACCTCCATGTTAAACTGAAACAGTCCCCATAGACCTCCATGTTAAAGAACCAGTCCCCATAGACCTCCATGTTAAAGAACCAGTCCCCATAGACCTCCATGTTAATGAACCAGTCCCCATAGACCTCCATGTTAATGAACCAGTCCCCATAGACCTCCATGTTAATGAACCAGTCCCCATAGACCTCCATGTTAATGAACCAGTCCCCATAGACCTCCATGTTAGTGAACCAGTCCCCATAGACCTCCATGTTAATGAACCAGTCCCCATAGACCTCCATGTTAATGAACCAGTCCCCATAGACCTCCATGTTAGTGAACCAGTCCCCATAGACCTCCATGTTAATGAACCAGTCCCCATAGACCTCCATGTTAATGAACCAGTCCCCATAGACCTCCATGTTAGTGAACCAGTCCCCATAGACCTCCATGTTAATGAACCAGTCCCCATAGACCTCCATGTTAGTGAACCAGTCCCCATAGACCTCCATGTTAATGAACCAGTCCCCATAGACCTCCATGTTAATGAACCAGTCCCCATAGACCTCCATGTTAGTGAACCAGTCCTCAGGTGTCCTTAGTTTTCTCCAGGTGTCTCCAGGTGTCCTCAGTTGTCTCCAGGTGTCCACAGGTGTGCTCAGTTGTCTCCAGGTGTCTCCAGGTGTCCTCAGTTGTCTCCAGGTGTCCTCAGGTGTCTCCAGGTGTCCTCAGGTGTCTCCAGGTGTCCTCAGGTGTCTCCAGGTGTCCACAGGTGTCTCCAGGTGTCCTCAGGTGTCTCCAGGTGTCCTCAGGTGTCTCCAGGTGTCCTCAGTTGTCTCCAGATGTCCACAGGTGTCTCCAGGTGTCCTCAGTTGTCTCCAGGTGTCCTCAGATGTCCACAGTTGTCTCCAGGTGTCCTCAGGTGTCTCCAGGTGTCCTCAGGTGTCTCCAGGTGTCCTCATGTGTCCTCAGGTGTCTCCAGGTGTCCTCATGTGTCTCCAGGTGTCCTCAGATCTCCTCTAGAGACACTGACTCCCACTCCCTTTAGCTGCTAACCTGTTCTGTTAGCCTAGCTCTTGGGAGCTAATTGGAGCTAATGTGGCTAATTCTGTAAACGTCACCCAGACGGACGTACGCCCCTCCCCCTGAACGTCACATACATGCCCTTTTATGGTCAGAGGAAATGAGGCGGAGTCTGACAAGATGGCGGCTCCCAGAGGAGAATGTGATTGGATCGAGTTCGAGAACGGAGCTGACGGAGACGCTACGTCTGTGGATTCACCATGGCAACAGGTTCACCATAACAACAGGTTCACCGTGGCAACAGGTTCACCATGGCAACAGGTTCACCATGGAAACAGGTTCACCACGACAACAGGTTCACCACGGCAACAGGTTCACCACGGCAACAGGTTCACCATGGCAACATGTTCACCATGGCAACAGGTTCACCATGGCAACAGGTTCACCACGGCAACAGGTTCACCACGGCAACAGGTTCACCATGGCAACAGGTTCACCATGGCAACAGGTGAGTGAAAGGCGGAGCCTCTCTTTGGTCCAGAGCAGAAATATATGATATTATTTTTATTATAATTATTTTTATAATTATAATTTTCATGTTTGCAGAAAAACTCGTTTTAATCATGAACTCAAAGTGAAACGTGTGTAAATGTCCCGAGTCATCGTGTTTGGGTCGGACTAAACTGGGTCATCTGCTCCTGCTGTGACCTTTGACCCCGAGCCCTCCCCCACACGCTGCACTCTCATTGGCTCACAGCCCGTGGGAAGTCCCGCCCCCTCCTCCAGGTTTGTCCAGTTTGACCTTCGCCCTCTTCATCAGTACGGAAGCTCACAGCGCCCAAAGGAGACCGTTAAGTTAGACCATTAAAGGAGACCGTTAAGTTTACACACACACACACACACACACACACACACACACATACACACACACACACATACACACACACACACACACACACACACACACACACACACACACACACACACACTCACACACACACACACACACACACACACACAGGACTGAACAAACATGACACACACGCACACACACACATACACACACACACACACGCACACACACACACACACACACACACACACACACACACACACAGGACTGAACAAACATGACACACACGCACACACACACATACACACACACACACACGCACACACACACACACACACACACACACACACACACACACACACACACAGGACTGAACAAACATGACACACACACTCTCTCTCTCTCTCAGTGTGTCTCTGGTCGTCTCTCAGGTGAGTTGTTTTTTTGTCTCTCTCAGACCTGGTCCTGGTCTCTTCCACAGAAGAGACCGTTAAGTTTGGACCACTAAAGGAGACCGTTAAGTTTGGACCACTAAAGGAGACTAATGGAATAACTTTGATCTGTTCTCAGTCATGTTTGCAGTCGTTCTCTCTCGGTGTCTCCGGGGTTCTGGTTCTGGTTCTGGTTCTGGTTCTGGTTACCAAGGAAGCCGGCGCTGCATAGCAACCGTCGTCTCTGGCAACAAGACGTCCAAGTGAGTCCTGGACTCTGTACGACCTGCACATGTTCTCTGTTAGACCAGGTCTCTGTAAAGACCTGGTCCTGGTCTGTGTAAAGACCTGGTCCTGGTCTGTGTAAAGACCTGGTCCTGGTCTCTGTAAAGACCTGGTCCCGGTCTGTGTAAAGACCTGGTCCTGGTCTGTGTAAAGACCTGGTCCCGGTCTGTGTAAAGACCTGGTCCTGGTCTGTGTAAAGACCTGGTCCTGGTCTGTGTAAAGACCTGGTCCTGGTCTGTGTAAAGACCTGGTCCCGGTCTCTGTAAAGACCTGGTCCTGGTCTGTGTGCAGGTTGGTGAGGCAGCGGCTGCAGAAGGAGGTGGAGGACATGAGGACCCGGGTCCCGGGGTTCAGACCTGGTCTGGTGGTCCTGCAGGTGGGTCACACTTTTAAAAACTGTTCTAAATAAAAACAAGTTTTTAATTTGAAAAAGTGAAAGTCAAGTAGAGTTCATGAGGACCAGGGCCAGGACCAGGACCAGGACCAGGACCAGGACCAGGACCAGGACCAGGGCCAGGACCAGGAACAGGACCAGGACCAGGAACAGGATTAGGAACAGGACCGGGAACGGGACTGTTTACTGCAGCTGCTGCACCTGCAGGGACTGATAAGACCCGCACCATCACACCCCCCTGACCCTGACCCTGACCCTGGTCCTGACCCTGGTCCTGACCCTGGTCCTGGTCCTGACCCTGGTCCTGACCCTGGTCCTGATCCTGGTCCTGGTCCTGATCCTGGCCCTGGCCCTGGTCCTGGCCCTGGTCCTGGTCCTGGTCCTGACCCTGGCCCTGGCCCTGGTCCTGGTCCTGGTCCTGGTCCTGATCCTGGCCCTGGTCCTGGTCCTGGCCCTGGTCCTGGCCCTGGTCCTGGTCCTGACCCTGACCCTGGTCCTGACCCTGATCCTGGTCCTGGTCCTGGTCCTGATCCTGATCCTGATCCTGACCCTGGTCCTGGTCCTGTCCTGGTCCTGATCCTGACCCTGGTCCTGGTCCTGTCCTGGTCCTGGTCCTGACCCTGACCCTGACCCTGGTCCTGATCCTGGTCCTGATCCTGACCCTGGTCCTGGTCCTGTCCTGGTCCTGGTCCTGACCCTGGTCCTGACCCTGGTCCTGGTCCTGGTCCTGACCCTGGTCCTGGTCCTGGTCCTGGTCCTGACCCTGGTCCTGACCCTGGTCCTGGTCCTGACCCTGGTCCTGGTCCTGGTCCTGACCCTGGTCCTGGTCCTGGTCCTGGTCCTGGCCCTGACCCTGGTCCTGACCCTGGCCCTGGTCCTGGTCCTGGTCCTGGTCCTGGTCCTGACCCTGGTCCTGGTCCTGGTCCTGGTCCTGGTCCTGGTCCTGTGTTGATGAAACTTGAACATAATCTTTTGTTTCAGGTCGGAGATCGAGACGATTCGAACCTTTACATCAGCAGCAAACTGAAGGCTGCAGCCGAGGTGACGCCTGCTCCCACTGCTGCTGTTAATGCTGTTATTATTAATAATGTTAATGTTGTTATTATTATTACTGTTGTTGTTGTTAGGGTTGTTGCTATGGTTACAGTCTCAGTTTCTCCTCTTCAGATCGGAATCGATGCGAAACACGTGAGACTTCCCAACACGTCGACTCAGCATGAGGTGAGTGTGGAGTAGTGACAGCTTCCTGTGGAGCAGTGACAGCTTCCTGTGGAGCGGTGACAGCTTCCTGTGGAGCTGTGACAGCTTCCTGTGGAGCTGTGACAGCTTCCTGTGGAGCAGTGACAGCTTCCTGTGGAGCTGTGACAGCTTCCTGTGGAGCGGTGACAGCTTCCTGTGGAGCGGTGACAGCTTCCTGTGGAGCGGTGACAGCTTCCTGTGGAGCGGTCACAGCTTCCTGTGGAGCGGTGACAGCTTCCTGTGGAGCGGTCACAGCTTCCTGTGGAGCCGTGACGGCTTCCTGTCTACTCCTGCAGGTCCTGCAGAGCATCCTGTCCGTAAACGCCGACCCGTCCGTCCATGGTCTGATCGTCCAGCTCCCTCTGGACTCTGTCAACGCCATCGACACTGAGCTCATCACCAACGCCGTCTCTCCAGACAAAGACGTGGACGGGTGAGTCTTTTTTGGAGGTGTGTTAAAGTGTCCTCTAGGAGCATAAACGTGTGTTAAAGTGTCCTCTAGGAGCATAAACGTGTGTTAAAGTGTCCTCTAGGAGCATAAACGTGTGTTAAAGTGTCCTCTAGGAGCATAAACGTGTGTTAGAGTGTCCTCTAGGAGCATAAACGTGTGTTAAAGTGTCCTCTAGGAGCATAAACGTGTGTTAAAGTGTCCTCTAGGAGCATAAACGTGTGTTAAAGTGTCCTCTAGGAGCATAAACGTGTGTTAAAGTGTCCTCTAGGAGCATAAACGTGTGTTAAAGTGTCCTCTAGGAGCATAAACGTGTGTTAAAGTGTCCTCTAGGAGCATAAACGTGTGTTAAAGTGTCCTCTAGGAGACTAAACGTGTGTTAAAGTGTCCTCTAGGAGCATAAACGTGTGTTAAAGTGTCCTCTAGGAGCATAAACGTGTGTTAAAGTGTCCTCTAGGAGCATAAACGTGTGTTAAAGTGTCCTCTAGGAGCATAAACGTGTGTTAAAGTGTCCTCTAGGAGCATAAACATGTGTTAAAGTGTCCTCTAGGAGCATAAACGTGTGTTAAAGTGTCCTCTAGGAGCATAAACGTGTGTTAAAGTGTCCTCTAGGAACATAAACGTGTGCTAAAGTGTCCTCTAGGAGCATAAACGTGTGTTAAAGTGTCCTCTAGGAGTATAAACGTGTGTTAAAGTGTCCTCTAGGAGCATAAACGTGTGTTAAAGTGTCCTCTAGGAGCATAAACGTGTGCTAAAGTGTCCTCTAGGAGCATAAACGTGTGTTAAAGTGTCCTCTAGGAGCATAAACGTGTGCTAAAGTGTCCTCTAGGAGCATTAACGTGTTAAAGTGTCCTCTAGGAGCATAAACGTGTGTTAAAGTGTCCTCTAGGAGCATAAACATGTGCTAAAGTGTCCTCTAGGAGCATAAACGTGTGCTAAAGTGTCCTCTAGGAGCATAAACGTGTGCTAAAGTGTCCTCTAGGAGCATAAACGTGTGTTAAAGTGTCCTCTAGGAGCATAAACGTGTGCTAAAGTGTCCTCTAGGAGCATAAACGTGTGCTAAAGTGTCCTCTAGGAGCATAAACGTGTGTTAAAGACTCCTCTAGGAGCATAAACGTGTGCTAAAGTGTCCTCTAGGAGCATAAACGTGTGCTAAAGTGTCCTCTAGGAGCATAAACGTGTGCTAAAGTGTCCTCTAGGAGCATAAACGTGTGCTAAAGTGTCCTCTAGGAGCCTAAACGTGTGTTAAAGTGTCCTCTAGGAGCCTAAACGTGTGTTAAAGTGTCCTCTAGGAGCATAAACGTGTGTTAAAGTGTCCTCTAGGAGCATAAACGTGTGTTAAAGTGTCCTCTAGGAGCATAAACGTGTGCTAACGTGAACTCTAGGAGCATAAACGTGTGTTAAAGGCTCCTCTAGGAGCATAAACGTGTGTTAAAGTGTCCTCTAGGAGCATAAACGTGTGCTAAAGTGTCCTCTAGGAGCATAAACGTGTCCTCTAGGAGCATAAACGTGTCCTCTAGGAGCATGAATGCTAAGCTAAGACTGTGGAGCAGCAGCTGACCTCAGGCCTGTGTCTCGTCCTCAGCCTCAGTTGTGTGAATGCAGGGAAATTGTCTCGAGGAGATCTGGATCAGTGCTTCCTGCCCTGCACCCCCAACGGCTGCATGGAGCTCATCAGGCAGACGGGTGCGTCCACACGCCACACGTCCACACGTCCACACGCCACACGTCCACACGCCACACGCCACACGCCACACGTCCACACGCCACACGCCCACACGCCACACGCCACACGCCACACGTCCACACGTCCACACGTCCACACGCCACACGTCCACACGCCACACGTCCACACGCCACACGCCACACGCCACACGTCCACACGTCCACACGTCCACACGTCCACACGCCACACGTCCACACGCCACACGCCACACGCCACACGTCCACACGTTCACACGTCCACACGTCCACACGCCACACGTCCACACGCCACACGCCACACGCCACACGTCCACACGTTCACACGTCCACACGTCCACACGTCCACACGTCCACACGTCCACACGCCACACGTCCACACGCCACACGTCCACACGCCACACGCCACACGCCACACGTCCACACGTCCACACGTCCACACGTCCACACGTCCACACGCCACACGTCCACACGCCACACGTCCACACGCCACACGTCCACACGCCACACGCCACACGCCACACGTCCACACGCCACACGTCCACACGCCACACGTCCACACGTCCACACGCCAACACGTCCACACGCCACACGTCCTCACGTCCTCACGTCCACGCGTCCACACGTCCTCACGTCCACACGTCCACACGCCACACGTCCTCACGTCCACACGTCCACACGCCACACGTCCACACGCCACACGCCACACGCCACACGTCCACACGTTCACACGCCACACGCCACACGTCCACACGCCACACGTCCACACGCCACACGTCCACACGCCACACGCCACACGCCACACGTCCACACGCCACACGCCCACACGCCACACGCCACACGCCACACGTCCACACGTCCACACGTCCACACGCCACACGTCCACACGCCACACGTCCACACGCCACACGCCACACGCCACACGTCCACACGTCCACACGTCCACACGTCCACACGTCCACACGCCACACGTCCACACGCCACACGTCCACACGCCACACGCCACACGCCACACGCCACACGTTCACACGCCACACGTCCACACGCCACACGTCCACACGCCACACGTCCACACGCCAACACGTCCACACGCCACACGTCCTCACGTCCTCACGTCCACGCGTCCACACGTCCACACGTCCACACGCCACACGTCCTCACGTCCACACGTCCACACGCCACACGTCCTCACGTCCACACGTCCACACGCCACACGTCCTCACGTCCACACGCCACACGCCACACGCCACACGTCCACACGTCCACACGCCACACGTCCACACGTCACACGTCCACACGTCCACACGTCCACACGTCCACACGTCCTCACGTCCACACGTCCACACGCCACACGTCCTCACGTCCACACGCCACACGCCACACGCCACACGTCCACACGTCCACACGCCACACGTCCACACGTCACACGTCCACACGCCACACGTCCACACGTCACACGTCCACACGTCCACACGTCCACACGTCCACACGTCCACACGTCCACACGCCACACGTGTCCACACGTCCACACGTCCTCACGTCCACACGCCACACGTCCACACGCCACATGCCACACGTCCTCACGTCCACACGTCCACACGCCACACGTCCACACGCCACACGTCCACACGTCCTCACGTCCACACGCCACACGTCCACACGTCCTCACGTCCACACGCCACACGTCCACACGTCCACACGTCCACACGTCCACACGTCCACACGTCCTCACGTCCACACGCCACACGTCCACACGTCCTCACGTCCACACGCCACACGTCCACACGCCACACGTCCACACGCCACACGTCCACACGTCCTCACGTCCACACGTCCACACGTCCTCACGTCCTCACGTCCACACGTCCTCACGTCCTCACGTCCTCACGTCCCCACGTCCCCACGTCCACACGTCCACACGTCCACACGCCACACGTCCTCACGTCCACACGTCCACACGCCACACGTCCTCACGTCCACACGTCCACACGCCACAAGTCCTCACGTCCACACGTCCACACGCCACACGTCCTCATGTCCACACGCCACACGCCACACGTCCACACGTCCACACGTCCACACGTCCACACGCCACACGTGTCCACACGTCCACACGTCCTCACGTCCACACGCCACACGCCACACGTCCACACGTCCACACGCCACACGTCCACACGCCACACGTCCTCACGTCCTCAGGTCCTCACGTCCTCACGTCCACACGTCCACACGTCCACACGTCCACACGTCCACACGTCCACACGCCACACGTCCACACGCCACACGTCCACACGCCACACGTCCACACGCCACACGCCACACGCCACACGCCACACGTCCACACGTTCACACGCCACACGTCCACACGCCACACGTCCACACGTCCACACGCCAACACGTCCACACGTCCTCACGTCCTCACGTCCTCACGTCCACACGTCCTCACGTCCACACGCCACACGTCCTCACGTCCTCACGTCCTCACGTCCTCACGTCCTCGCGTCCACGCGTCCACACGTCCTCACGTCCACACGTCCACACGCCACACGTCCTCACGTCCACACGTCCACACGCCACACGTCCTCACGTCCACACGTCCACACGCCACACGTCCTCACGTCCACACGTCCACACGCCACACGTCCTCACGTCCACACGCCACAAGCCACACGCCACACGTCCACACGTCCACACGTCCACACGTCCACACGCCACACGTGTCCACACGTCCACACGTCCTCACGTCCACACGCCACACGTCCACACGCCACACGCCACACGTCCACACGTCCTCACGTCCACACGTCCACACGCCACACGTCCACACGCCACACGCCACACGCCACACGTCCACACGTCCTCACGTCCACACGCCACACGTCCACACGTCCACACGTCCACACGTCCACACGTCCACACGTCCTCACGTCCTCACGTCCACACGTCCTCACGTCCACACGTCCTCACGTCCACACGCCACACGTCCACACGTCCACACGTCCACACGCCACACGTCCACACGCCACACGTCCACACGTCCACACGTCCACACGCCACACGTCCACACGCCACACGTCCACACGTCCACACGTCCACACGTCCACACGTCCACACGTCCTCACGTCCACACGTCCTCACGTCCACACGTCCACACGTCCTCACGTCCTCACGTCCACACGTCCTCACGTCCTCACGTCCTCACGTCCCCACGTCCACACGTCCACACGTCCACACGTCCACACGTCCACACGTCCCCACGTCCACACGTCCTCACGTCCTCACGTCCTCACGTCCACACGTCCACACGTCCACACGCCACACGTCCACACGCCACACGTCCACACGTCCTCACGTCCACACGTCCACACGTCCTCACGTCCTCACGTCCCCACGTCCTCACGTCCTCACGTCCCCACGTCCACACGTCCACACGTCCACACGTCCACACGTCCTCACGTCCTCACGTCCACACGTCCACACGTCCTCACGTCCTCACGTCCCCACGTCCACACGTCCACACGTCCACACGTCCACACGTCCTCACGTCCACACGCCACACGTCCACACGCCACACGCCACACGTCCACACGCCACACGTCCTCACGTCCACACGTCCACACGTCCTCACGTCCTCACGTCCCCACGTCCACACGTCCACACGTCCACACGTCCACACGTCCTCACGTCCACACGCCACACGTCCACACGCCACACGCCACACGTCCACACGCCACACGTCCACACGTCCACACCCCACACGTCCACACGTCCTCACGTCCTCACGTCCACACGTCCACACGTCCTCACGTCCCCACGTCCTCACGTCCACACGTCCACACGTCCACACGTCCACACGTCCACACGTCCTCACGTCCTCACGTCCACACGCCACACGTCCACACGTCCACGCGTCCACTTGTTCACCTGGGACACATTATAACTGAAATATTATGAAGCATTAAATCTGAAACAGTGTTAATCCGTGTTTTATTAGAGTTGTTTCCGTTTGTCGTGTTTATTTTCTGTAGAGTTGATGTTTGTTTCCTGTTTCCACCTGACTCACCTGTCACTTCCTGTCCCTGTGACTCACCTGTCACTTCCTGTCCCTGTGACTCACCTGTCACTTCCTGTCCCTGTGACTCACCTGTCACTTCCTGTCCCTTTGACTCACCTGTCACTTACTGTCCCTGTGACTCACCTGTCACTTCCTGTCCCTGTGACTCACCTGTCACTTCCTGTCCCTGTGACTCACCTGTCACTTCCTGTCCCTGTGACTCACCTGTCACTTCCTGTCCCTGTGACTCACCTGTCACTTCCTGTCCCTGACTCACCTGTCACTTCCTGTCCCTGTGACTCACCTGTCACTTCCTGTCCCGTTGACTGACGTGTCACTTCCTGTCCCGTTGAAGGCGTGTCTGTGGCGGGGAAACACGCCGTGGTGATTGGACGCAGTAAGATCGTGGGAGCGCCGATGCACGACCTGCTGCTGTGGAACCACGCCACTGTGACCACCTGTCACTCAAAGACGCCCGACCTACCTGCACAGGTGACGTCAGGAGGACTTTTAGCATTTATGATGAGGGTTTTTACGCCAATGATGCGTTTCCTGTCTGTAATGATGCGTTTCCTGTGTGTGATGATGCGTTTCCTGTCTGTGATGATGCGTTTCCTGTCTGAGATGATGCGTTTCCTGTCTGTGATGATGCGTTTCCTGTCTGTGATGATGCGTTTCCTGTCTGTGGTGATGCGTTTCCTGTCTGTGATGATGCGTTTCCTGTCTGTAATGATGCATTTCCTGTCTGTGATGATGCGTTTCCTGTCTGTGATGATGCGTTTCCTCTCTGTGATGATGCGTTTCCTGTCTGTGATGATGCATTTCTTGTCTGTGATGATACGTTTCCTGTCTGTGATGATACGTTTCCTGTCTGTGATGATGCGTTTCCTGTCTGTGATGATGCGTTTCGTGTCTGTGATGATGTGTTTCCTCCCTGTGATGATGTGTTTCCTGTCTGTGATGATGTGTTTCCTCCCTGTGATGATGCGTTTCCTGTCTGTGATGATGTGTTTCCTCCCTGTGATGATGCGTTTCCTGTCTGTGATGATGCGTTTCCTGTCTGTGGTGATGCGTTTCCTGTCTGTGATGATGCGTTTCTTGTCTGTGATGATGCGTTTCCTGTCTGTGATGATGCGTTTCCTGTCTGTGACGATGCGTTTCCTGTCTGCAGGTGGGCCGGGCTGATATCCTGGTGGTGGGGGCGGGGCGAGCGGAGATGGTGAGAGGAGAGTGGGTGAAGGAGGGCGCCGTGGTCATCGACTGCGGGATCAACCACGTCGCAGGTTCCACAACCGCACCAACACCAGCACCAACACCATCACCAACACCAACACCAGCACCAACACCAACACCAACACCAACACCAACACCAACACCAGCACCAACACCAACACCAACACCAACACCAGCACCAACACCAACACCAACACCACCACCACCACCAACACCAACACCACCACCAACACCAACACCAACACCAACACCAGCACCAACACCAACACCAGCACCAACACCAGCACCAGCACCAACACCAGCACCAACACCAACACCAACACCAACACCAACACCAGCACCAACACCAACACCAACACCAACACCAGCACCAGCACCAACACCAGCACCAACACCAACACCAGCACCAACACCAACACCAGCACCACCACCACCACCAACACCAACACCAACACCAACACCAGCACCAACACCACCACCACCACCAACACCAACACCAACACCAGCACCAACACCACCACCACCACCAACACCAACACCACCACCAACACCAACACCAACACCAACACCAACACCAACACCAGCACCAACACCACCACCACCACCAACACCAGCACCAACACCAACACCAGCACCAACACCACCACCACCACCAACACCAACACCACCACCAACACCAACACCAGCACCAACACCACCACCAACACCAACACCAGCACCAACACCAACACCAGCACCAACACCACCACCACCACCAACACCAACACCAACACCAACACCAGCACCACCACCACCACCAACACCAACACCAACACCAACACCAGCACCAACACCACCACCACCACCAACACCAACACCACCACCAACACCAACACCAACACCAACACCAGCACCAACACCAGCACCAACACCACCACCACCACCAACACCAACACCAACACCAGCACCAACACCACCACCAACACCAACACCACCACCAACACCAACACCAACACCAACACCAACACCACCACCACCACCAACACCAACACCACCACCAACACCAACACCAACACCAACACCAGCACCAACACCAACACCAACACCAACACCAGCACCAGCACCAACACCAGCACCAACACCAACACCAGCACCACCACCACCACCACCACCACCACCAACACCAACACCACCACCAACACCAACACCAGCACCAACACCAACACCAGCACCAACACCAACACCAACACCAGCACCAACACCAACACCAGCACCAACACCAGCACCAACACCAACACCAACACCAGCACCAGCACCAACACCAACACCAACACCAACACCATCACCAGCACCAACACCAACACCAACACCAACACCAACACCAGCACCATCACCAGCACCAGCACCAGCACCATCACCAACACCAGCACCAGCACCAGCACCAACACCAGCACCAACACCAGCACCAACACCAACACCAGCACCAGCACCAACACCAACACCATCACCAACACCAGCACCAGCACCAACACCAACACCAACACCAGCACCAACACCAGCACCAGCACCAGCACCAACACCAACACCAACACCAGCACCATCATCAACACCAGCACCAGCACCAACACCAGCACCAGCAGCAGCACCAGCACCAGCAGCAGCACCAACACCAACACCAACACCAACACCAGCACCAGCACCAGCACCAACACCAACACCAACACCAACACCAACACCAGCACCAGCACCAGCACCAGCACCAGCACCAACACCAACACCAACACCAACACCAACACCAACACCAGCACCAGCACCAACACCAACACCAACACCAGCACCAGCACCAGCACCAGCACCAGCACCAACACCAACACCAACACCAACACCAGCACCAGCACCAACACCAACACCAGCACCAGCACCAGCACCAACACCAGCACCAACACCAGCACCAGCACCAACACCAACACCAGCACCAGCACCAACACCAGCACCAGCACCAACACCAACACCAACACCAGCACCAACACCAACACCAGCACATTTGAGGGGACGGCCGTCAGTGGCGTGCCCTCGTCCCGTCGGTGGCGTGTCTTCGTCCCTGTGACGGTGGCGTGCCCTCGTCTCCGTGACGGTGGCGTGTCCTCGTCCCTGTGACGGTGGCGTGCCCTCGTCTCCGTGACGGTGGCGTGTCTTCGTCCCTGTGACGGTGGCGTGCCCTCGTCTCCGTGACGGTGGCGTGTCCTCGTCCCTGTGATGGTGGCGTGCCCTCGTCTCCGTGGCGGCGGCTGATGTTGACCTCTGACTCGTTCTCTCTCACAGACGAGACGAAGGCGAGCGGGAAACGGGTCGTCGGGGACGTCCACTACGCCTCGGCCAATCAGAGGGCAGGATTCATCACGCCTGTTCCAGGAGGGGTGGGGCCGATGACGGTGGCCATGCTCATGGAGGTGCTTTTATTCTCTACTTCACTTTGGTTTTCCTTTATTTTGAAATATGAACATTAACGCTTAACGTGTGGTCGTGTGGTCGTGTGGTCGTGTGGTGGCGTGGTGGTGTGGTGGCGTGGTCGTGTGGTTGTGTGGTGGCGTGGTTGTGTGGTTGTGTGGTCGTGTGGTGGCGTGGTCGTGTGGTGGTGTGGTCGTGTGGTGGTGTGGTGGCGTGGTCGTGTGGTGGCGTGGTGGTGTGGTGGCGTGGTGGTGTGGTGGCGTGGTGGTGTGGTGGTGTGGTGGTGTGGTCGTGTGGTCGTGTGGTGGTGTGGTGGCGTGGTGGTGTGGTTGTGTGGTGGCGTGGTCGTGTGGTCGTGTGGTGGCGTGGTCGTGTGGTGGCGTGGTCGTGTGGTGGCGTGGTGGTGTGGTCGTGTGGTGGCGTGGTCGTGTGGTGTTTTGGTCGTGTGGTGTTTTGGTCGTGTGGTGGCGTGGTCGTGTGGTGGCGTGGTCGTGTGGTCGTGTGGTGGCGTGGTGGTGTGGTGGTGTGGTCGTGTGGTGGCGTGGTCGCGTGGTCGTGTGGTCGTGTGGTGGTGTGGTCGTGTGGTGGCGTGGTCGTGTGGTCGTGTGGTGGTGTGGTGGCGTGGTCGTGTGGTGGCGTGGTCGTGTGGTCGTGTGGTGGCGTGGTCGTGTGGTCGTGTGGTCGTGTGGTGGTGTGGTCGTGTGGTGGCGTGGTCGTGTGGTCGTGTGGTGGCGTGGTCGTGTGGTCGTGTGGTCGTGTGGTGGCGTGGTCGTGTGGTGGCGTGGTCGTGTGGTGGCGTGGTCGTGTGATGGCGTGATCGTGTGGTGGTGTGGTCGTGTGGTGGCGTGATCGTGTGGTGGCGTCTCAGAACACGGTGCGCGGCGCTCAGCGTTTCCTCCTGAAGCAGAAACTCTGAAGGTAAAAATATTAATATTCTTTTATCAAAGTTCACGAAAATTAAACAAAATAAAATAAAATAAATAAAATGTTGTTTTTCTCGTCAGTCTGAGCTCCGGGACGCCGTCGTCATGGAAACAGCAGCAAAGGTCGACAGGAAGTGACGATTGGACTCTTTCCTGTTTCACGGATCAATAAAGTTTCAAACAGACACGTTTTTGTTTGTTATTTATAAACTTAACGGTCACTTAACCGTCTCCTTTAGAGACTAAACTTAACCGTCTCCTTTAGTGACTAAACTTAACCGTCTCCTTTAGAGACTAAACTTAACCGTCACCTTTAGAGACTAAACTTAACCGTCTCCTTTAGAGACTAAACTTAACCGTCTCCTTTAGTGACTAAACTTAACCGTCTCCTTTAGAGACTAAACTTAACCGTCTCCTTTAGTGACTAAACTTAACCGTCTCCTTTAGTGACTAAACTTAACCGTCTCCTTTAGAGACTAAACTTAACCGTCTCCTTTAGTTGTCTAAACTTAACCGTCTCCTTTAGAGACTAAACTTAACCGTCTCCTTTAGAGACTAAACTTAACCGTCTCCTTTAGAGACTAAACTTAACCGTCTCCTTTAGTGACTAAACTTAACCGTCTCCTTTAGTGACTAAACTTAACGGTCTCCTTTAGTGTCTAAACTTAACCGTCTCCTTTAGAGACTAAACTTAACCGTCTCCTTTAGTGACTAAACTTAACCGTCTCCTTTAGTGACTAAACTTAACCGTCTCCTTTAGTGACTAAACTTAACGGTCTCCTTTAGTGTCTAAACTTAACCGTCTCCTTTAGAGACTAAACTTAACCGTCTCCTTTAGAGACTAAACTTAACCGTCTCCTTTAGAGACTAAACTTAACCGTCTCCTTTAGAGACTAAACTTAACCGTCTCCTTTAGTGACTAAACTTAACCGTCTCCTTTAGAGACTAAACTTAACCGTCTCCTTTAGTGACTGAACTTAACCGTCTCCTTTAGTGACTAAACTTAACCGTCTCCTTTAGTGTCTAAACTTAACCGTCTCCTTTAGTGTCTAAACTTAACCGTCTCCTTTAGAGACTAAACTTAACCGTCTCCTTTAGTGTCTAAACTTAACCGTCTCCTTTAGAGACTAAACTTAACCGTCTCCTTTAGAGACTAAACTTAACCGTCTCCTTTAGAGACTAAACTTAACCGTCTCCTTTAGAGACTAAACTTAACCGTCTCCTTTAGTGTCTAAACTTAACCGTCTCCTTTAGAGACTAAACTTAACCGTCTCCTTTAGAGACTAAACTTAACCGTCTCCTTTAGTGACTAAACTTAACCGTCTCCTTTAGAGACTAAACTTAACCGTCTCCTTTAGAGACTAAACTTAACCGTCTCCTTTAGTGACTAAACTTAACCGTCTCCTTTAGAGACTAAACTTAACCGTCTCCTTTAGTGTCTAAACTTAACCGTCTCCTTTAGAGACTAAACTTAACCGTCTCCTTTAGAGACTAAACTTAACCGTCTCCTTTAGTGTCTAAACTTAACCGTCTCCTTTAGTGACTAAACTTAACCGTCTCCTTTAGTGTCTAAACTTAACCGTCTCCTTTAGAGACTAAACTTAACCGTCTCCTTTAGTGACTAAACTTAACCGTCTCCTTTAGTGACTAAACTTAACCGTCTCCTTTAGTGTCTAAACTTAACCGTCTCCTTTAGTGACTAAACTTAACCGTCTCCTTTAGAGACTAAACTTAACCGTCTCCTTTAGAGACTAAACTTAACCGTCTCCTTTAGTGACTAAACTTAACCGTCTCCTTTAGAGACTAAACTTAACCGTCTCCTTTAGTGTCTAAACTTAACCGTCTCCTTTAGAGACTAAACTTAACCGTCTCCTTTAGTGACTAAACTTAACCGTCTCCTTTAGAGACTAAACTTAACCGTCTCCTTTAGTGTCTAAACTTAACCGTCTCCTTTAGAGACTAAACTTAACCGTCTCCTTTAGTGACTAAACTTAACCGTCTCCTTTAGTGACTAAACTTAACCGTCTCCTTTAGAGACTAAACTTAACCGTCTCCTTTAGTGACTAAACTTAACCGTCTCCTTTAGTGTCTAAACTTAACCGTCTCCTTTAGTGACTAAACTTAACCGTCTCCTTTAGTCTAAACTTAACCGTCTCCTTTAGTGACTAAACTTAACCGTCTCCTTTAGAGACTAAACTTAACCGTCTCCTTTAGTGACTAAACTTAACCGTCTCCTTTAGTGACTAAACTTAACCGTCTCCTTTAGTGACTAAACTTAACCGTCTCCTTTAGTGACTAAACTTAACCGTCTCCTTTAGTGACTAAACTTAACCGTCTCCTTTAGTGACTAAACTTAACCGTCTCCTTTAGTGTCTAAACTTAACCGTCTCCTTTAGAGACTAAACTTAACCGTCTCCTTTAGTGACTAAACTTAACCGTCTCCTTTAGTGTCTAAACTTAACCGTCTCCTTTAGTGACTAAACTTAACCGTCTCCTTTAGAGACTAAACTTAACCGTCTCCTTTAGTGACTAAACTTAACCGTCTCCTTTAGTGACTAAACTTAACCGTCTCCTTTAGTGTCTAAACTTAACCGTCTCCTTTAGTGACTAAACTTAACCGTCTCCTTTAGTGACTAAACTTAACCGTCTCCTTTAGAGACTAAACTTAACCGTCTCCTTTAGTGACTAAACTTAACGGTCTCCTTTAGTGACTAAACTTAACCGTCTCCTTTAGAGACTAAACTTAACCGTCTCCTTTAGTGACTAAACTTAACCGTCTCCTTTAGAGACTAAACTTAACCGTCACCTTTAGACTAAACTTAACCGTCTCCTTTAGTGACTAAACTTAACCGTCTCCTTTAGAGACTAAACTTAACCGTCTCCTTTAGAGACTAAACTTAACCGTCTCCTTTAGTGACTAAACTTAACCGTCTCCTTTAGTGACTAAACTTAACGGTCTCCTTTAGTGTCTAAACTTAACCGTCTCCTTTAGAGACTAAACTTAACCGTCTCCTTTAGTGACTAAACTTAACCGTCTCCTTTAGTGACTAAACTTAACCGTCTCCTTTAGTGACTAAACTTAACGGTCTCCTTTAGTGTCTAAACTTAACCGTCTCCTTTAGAGACTAAACTTAACCGTCTCCTTTAGAGACTAAACTTAACCGTCTCCTTTAGAGACTAAACTTAACCGTCTCCTTTAGAGACTAAACTTAACCGTCTCCTTTAGTGACTAAACTTAACCGTCTCCTTTAGAGACTAAACTTAACCGTCTCCTTTAGTGACTGAACTTAACCGTCTCCTTTAGTGACTAAACTTAACCGTCTCCTTTAGTGTCTAAACTTAACCGTCTCCTTTAGTGTCTAAACTTAACCGTCTCCTTTAGAGACTAAACTTAACCGTCTCCTTTAGTGTCTAAACTTAACCGTCTCCTTTAGAGACTAAACTTAACCGTCTCCTTTAGAGACTAAACTTAACCGTCTCCTTTAGAGACTAAACTTAACCGTCTCCTTTAGAGACTAAACTTAACCGTCTCCTTTAGTGTCTAAACTTAACCGTCTCCTTTAGAGACTAAACTTAACCGTCTCCTTTAGAGACTAAACTTAACCGTCTCCTTTAGTGACTAAACTTAACCGTCTCCTTTAGAGACTAAACTTAACCGTCTCCTTTAGAGACTAAACTTAACCGTCTCCTTTAGTGACTAAACTTAACCGTCTCCTTTAGAGACTAAACTTAACCGTCTCCTTTAGTGTCTAAACTTAACCGTCTCCTTTAGAGACTAAACTTAACCGTCTCCTTTAGAGACTAAACTTAACCGTCTCCTTTAGTGTCTAAACTTAACCGTCTCCTTTAGTGACTAAACTTAACCGTCTCCTTTAGTGTCTAAACTTAACCGTCTCCTTTAGAGACTAAACTTAACCGTCTCCTTTAGTGACTAAACTTAACCGTCTCCTTTAGTGACTAAACTTAACCGTCTCCTTTAGTGTCTAAACTTAACCGTCTCCTTTAGTGACTAAACTTAACCGTCTCCTTTAGAGACTAAACTTAACCGTCTCCTTTAGAGACTAAACTTAACCGTCTCCTTTAGTGACTAAACTTAACCGTCTCCTTTAGAGACTAAACTTAACCGTCTCCTTTAGTGTCTAAACTTAACCGTCTCCTTTAGAGACTAAACTTAACCGTCTCCTTTAGTGACTAAACTTAACCGTCTCCTTTAGAGACTAAACTTAACCGTCTCCTTTAGTGTCTAAACTTAACCGTCTCCTTTAGAGACTAAACTTAACCGTCTCCTTTAGTGACTAAACTTAACCGTCTCCTTTAGTGACTAAACTTAACCGTCTCCTTTAGAGACTAAACTTAACCGTCTCCTTTAGTGACTAAACTTAACCGTCTCCTTTAGTGTCTAAACTTAACCGTCTCCTTTAGTGACTAAACTTAACCGTCTCCTTTAGTCTAAACTTAACCGTCTCCTTTAGTGACTAAACTTAACCGTCTCCTTTAGAGACTAAACTTAACCGTCTCCTTTAGTGACTAAACTTAACCGTCTCCTTTAGTGACTAAACTTAACCGTCTCCTTTAGTGACTAAACTTAACCGTCTCCTTTAGTGACTAAACTTAACCGTCTCCTTTAGTGACTAAACTTAACCGTCTCCTTTAGTGACTAAACTTAACCGTCTCCTTTAGTGTCTAAACTTAACCGTCTCCTTTAGAGACTAAACTTAACCGTCTCCTTTAGTGACTAAACTTAACCGTCTCCTTTAGTGTCTAAACTTAACCGTCTCCTTTAGTGACTAAACTTAACCGTCTCCTTTAGAGACTAAACTTAACCGTCTCCTTTAGTGACTAAACTTAACCGTCTCCTTTAGTGACTAAACTTAACCGTCTCCTTTAGTGTCTAAACTTAACCGTCTCCTTTAGTGACTAAACTTAACCGTCTCCTTTAGTGACTAAACTTAACCGTCTCCTTTAGAGACTAAACTTAACCGTCTCCTTTAGTGACTAAACTTAACGGTCTCCTTTAGTGACTAAACTTAACCGTCTCCTTTAGAGACTAAACTTAACCGTCTCCTTTAGTGACTAAACTTAACCGTCTCCTTTAGAGACTAAACTTAACCGTCACCTTTAGACTAAACTTAACCGTCTCCTTTAGTGACTAAACTTAACCGTCTCCTTTAGAGACTAAACTTAACCGTCACCTTTAGAGACTAAACTTAACCGTCTCCTTTAGTGTCTAAACTTAACCGTCTCCTTTAGAGACTAAACTTAACCGTCACCTTTAGTGTCTAAACTTAACCGTCTCCTTTAGTGACTAAACTTAACCGTCTCCTTTAGAGACTAAACTTAACCGTCTCCTTTAGTGACTAAACTTAACCGTCTCCTTTAGAGACTAAACTTAACCGTCTCCTTTAGTGACTAAACTTAACCGTCTCCTTTAGTGACTAAACTTAACCGTCTCCTTTAGAGACTAAACTTAACCGTCTCCTTTAGTGACTAAACTTAACCGTCTCCTTTAGTGACTAAACTTAACCGTCTCCTTTAGTGACTAAACTTAACCGTCTCCTTTAGTGTCTAAACTTAACCGTCTCCTTTAGTGTCTAAACTTAACCGTCTCCTTTAGTGACTAAACTTAACCGTCTCCTTTAGTGTCTAAACTTAACCGTCTCCTTTAGTGACTAAACTTAACCGTCTCCTTTAGAGACTAAACTTAACCGTCTCCTTTAGAGACTAAACTTAACCGTCTCCTTTAGTGTCTAAACTTAACCGTCTCCTTTAGAGACTAAACTTAACCGTCTCCTTTAGTGTCTAAACTTAACCGTCTCCTTTAGTGACTAAACTTAACCGTCTCCTTTAGAGACTAAACTTAACGGTCTCCTTTAGTGACTAAACTTAACGGTCTCCTTTAGTGACTAAACTTAACCGTCTCCTTTAGAGACTAAACTTAACCGTCTCCTTTAGTGACTAAACTTAACCGTCTCCTTTAGAGACTAAACTTAACCGTCACCTTTAGACTAAACTTAACCGTCTCCTTTAGTGACTAAACTTAACCGTCTCCTTTAGAGACTAAACTTAACCGTCACCTTTAGAGACTAAACTTAACCGTCTCCTTTAGTGTCTAAACTTAACCGTCTCCTTTAGAGACTAAACTTAACCGTCACCTTTAGTGACTAAACTTAACCGTCTCCTTTAGAGACTAAACTTAACCGTCTCCTTTAGAGACTAAACTTAACCGTCTCCTTTAGTGACTAAACTTAACCGTCTCCTTTAGAGACTAAACTTAACCGTCTCCTTTAGTGTCTAAACTTAACCGTCTCCTTTAGAGACTAAACTTAACCGTCTCCTTTAGTGACTAAACTTAACCGTCTCCTTTAGAGACTAAACTTAACCGTCTCCTTTAGTGACTAAACTTAACCGTCTCCTTTAGTGACTAAACTTAACCGTCTCCTTTAGAGACTAAACTTAACCGTCTCCTTTAGTGACTAAACTTAACCGTCTCCTTTAGAGACTAAACTTAACCGTCTCCTTTAGTGACTAAACTTAACCGTCTCCTTTAGAGACTAAACTTAACCGTCACCTTTAGAGACTAAACTTAACCGTCTCCTTTAGTGACTAAACTTAACCGTCTCCTTTAGTGTCTACACTTAACCGTCTCCTTTAGAGACTAAACTTAACCGTCTCCTTTTAGTGACTAAACTTAACCGTCTCCTTTAGAGACTAAACTTAACCGTCTCCTTTAGAGACTAAACTTAACCGTCTCCTTTAGTGACTAAACTTAACCGTCTCCTTTAGAGACTAAACTTAACCGTCACCTTTAGTGACTAAACTTAACCGTCTCCTTTAGTGACTAAACTTAACCGTCTCCTTTAGAGACTAAACTTAACCGTCACCTTTAGACTAAACTTAACCGTCTCCTTTAGTGACTAAACTTAACCGTCTCCTTTAGAGACTAAACTTAACCGTCACCTTTAGAGACTAAACTTAACCGTCTCCTTTAGTGTCTAAACTTAACCGTCTCCTTTAGAGACTAAACTTAACCGTCACCTTTAGTGACTAAACTTAACCGTCTCCTTTAGAGACTAAACTTAACCGTCTCCTTTAGAGACTAAACTTAACCGTCTCCTTTAGTGACTAAACTTAACCGTCTCCTTTAGAGACTAAACTTAACCGTCTCCTTTAGTGTCTAAACTTAACCGTCTCCTTTAGAGACTAAACTTAACCGTCTCCTTTAGAGACTAAACTTAACCGTCTCCTTTAGTGACTAAACTTAACCGTCTCCTTTAGTGACTAAACTTAACCGTCTCCTTTAGTGACTAAACTTAACCGTCTCCTTTAGAGACTAAACTTAACCGTCTCCTTTAGTGACTAAACTTAACCGTCTCCTTTAGAGACTAAACTTAACCGTCACCTTTAGAGACTAAACTTAACCGTCTCCTTTAGAGACTAAACTTAACCGTCTCCTTTAGAGACTAAACTTAACCGTCACCTTTAGTGACTAAACTTAACCGTCTCCTTTAGAGACTAAACTTAACCGTCTCCTTTAGTGACTAAACTTAACCGTCTCCTTTAGAGACTAAACTTAACCGTCTCCTTTAGTGTCTAAACTTAACCGTCTCCTTTAGAGACTAAACTTAACCGTCTCCTTTAGAGACTAAACTTAACCGTCTCCTTTAGAGACTAAACTTAACCGTCTCCTTTAGTGACTAAACTTAACCGTCTCCTTTAGAGACTAAACTTAACCGTCTCCTTTAGTGACTAAACTTAACCGTCTCCTTTAGTGTCTACACTTAACCGTCTCCTTTAGAGACTAAACTTAACCGTCTCCTTTTAGTGACTAAACTTAACCGTCTCCTTTAGAGACTAAACTTAACCGTCTCCTTTAGAGACTAAACTTAACCGTCTCCTTTTAGTGACTAAACTTAACCGTCTCCTTTAGAGACTAAACTTAACCGTCTCCTTTAGTGACTAAACTTAACCGTCTCCTTTAGTGACTAAACTTAACCGTCTCCTTTAGAGACTAAACTTAACCGTCACCTTTAGTGACTAAACTTAACCGTCTCCTTTAGTGACTAAACTTAACCGTCTCCTTTAGTGTCTAAACTTAACGGTCTCCTTTAGTGGTCTAATTTAACGGTCAGCAGTGAAACGATGAAAGAATTCCAGTTCTTTGAAAACATCAGAACTTTATTGTTTCGTCTTCGTACAAAAACACAAACTTCCTTTTTTTACAGAAACAAAAGACGACGTCACGACTGTCGGACATTCAATAATCCAGGATAATCCAGGATAATCCAGGATAATCCAGAATAATCCAGGATAATGCAGAATAATCCAGGATAATCCAGGATAATCCAGAATAATCCAGGATAATCCAGAATAATCCAGGATAATCCAGAATAATCCAGAATAATCCAGGATAATGCAGAATAATCCAGGATAATCCAGGATAATCCAGAATAATCCAGGATAATCCAGGATAATCCAGAATAATCCAGGATAATCCAGAATAATCCAGGATAATCCAGAATAATGCAGAATAATCCAGAATAATCCAGGATAATCCAGAATAATCCAGGATAATCCAGAATAATCCAGGATAATGCAGAATAATCCAGGATAATCCAGGATAATCCAGAATAATCCAGGATAATCCAGAATAATGCAGAATAATCCAGAATAATCCAGGATAATCCAGAATAATCCAGGATAATCCAGAATAATCCAGGATAATCCAGAATAATCCAGGATAATCCAGAATAATCCAGGATAATCCAGAATAATCCAGGATAATCCAGAATAATCCAGAATAATCCAGAATAATCCAGAATAATCCAGAATAATCCAGGATAATCCAGAATAATCCAGAATAATCCAGAATAATCCAGGATAATCCAGAATAATCTGGAGCACCTGAACTCGTCATCAACATGACGCCAGCAGAGGAAAAACACTTGAGACCCTTTCAAAATAAAATCGTCACAGCTCTTAAAGAAACATCCAGAAAAAGGAAGTTTTCTTTTACGTGTTCCAGCAGAATTATTGTTGTTGCTGTTGTTGTTATTGTTGTTGTTGATGTTGTTGCTGTTGTTGTTGCTGCTGTTGTTGTTGCTGTTGTTGCCGTTGTTGTTGTTGTTGTTGTTGATGTTGTTGTTGTTGTTGCCGTTGTTGTTGTTGTTGTTGTTGTTGTTGTCGCTCTCAGTTCTCTGGTTCTGGAAAAGCGTCTTTAGAAAACGCTGGTGACCGTCGTCGATTGTCATCGAGCCTCTTTCTCACAGGAAGGCACTGCTGCGACTTTTCACAATAAAACGTCTCAAACTCAAACGACACGACCACACTGTGACATTTAAAGGTCCTCTTGTTTCCGTGGCAACGCTTGTTTTTTATTCGTCCACAAAAACGTTTAAGAGCAAAACGAGTTGACCCCGGTGGACCAGAGGGTGGCCTCCTTACGCCTGCGACCTGATCCAGGATCAGAGGCTGGAGCTGCTGCCCCTGAGACCTGATCCAGGATCAGAGGCTGGAGCTGCTGCCCCTGAGACCTGATCCAGGATCAGAGGCTGGAGCTGGTGCCCCTGAGACCTGATCCAGGACCAGAGGCTGGAGCTGCTGCCCCTCGTGAGGCGTTCGCTGTCGGCTGGGACTTTGGAAGATCCGGATTCAACAGTTCCACTTTTGTCGTCCGTCACAAACACGTCACATTCACAGAGTTCACGAAACCTAAAGTCCTGCATCTGCACAGGTGACAGCGCCACGGGGACGCCGTCACTCCACGGGGACGCCGTCACTCCACGGGGACGCCGTCCGCGCTCTCCTGGGAGATCTCAGAGTCCAGGGAGTAGCAGGAGCTGCCGTTGTCCTGAGTGTCCCTGTTGGCCTCCTCAGAGAGCGCTGTGGCGCCGGAAGCGGCCCCGCCCCCTCCCCCGGGCTCCACGGCGCCCTCGCAGAAGTGGGCGGAGGCCTGGAAGAGCTGGCTGCACAGGCGGTTGTAGCGGTGGTAGCGTGACGGTTTGCCCGTGTGCGTGTACATGTGCTCCTGCAGCTGGCTCTTGTGGGAGAAGCGCAGGCTGCAGACGGCGCAGGCGATCTTACGTTTGCGAGAGTGGGGGGCGGTGGCGGTGGCGGTGGCGGTGGCGGCGGCGGGGCTGCCCCCCCCTCCTCCCCCCCGGCTCCTCCTCAGCTCTGCAGCCAGCTGGTTGGCGAGCGCCTGACTCTGTCTCAACGCCTCCTCCAGACACCCGGCGTCCAGCTGCTCCTGGGCCCCCGCCGGCCCCTCCTCCACGCCGGCGTCCAGCTCGGCGCCCTGC
The DNA here is from genome assembly GCF_963691815.1 of Echiichthys vipera. Lineage (NCBI taxonomy): Eukaryota > Metazoa > Chordata > Actinopteri > Perciformes > Trachinidae > Echiichthys > Echiichthys vipera. Next base: position 28,218,239 of record NC_139844.1, read on the forward strand.
GACAGCCCCTCCATGAGGCGGGCGGGGTCGAGGGCGTGGCTGAACAGGTGCTCCCGCAGGTCCTCGGGGGACGAGCAGCGCTCGCCGCAGCGGGGACACAGCAGGACCAGCGCCCGGTCCCTGAACGGGAGGCTCTGACTGGGACTGCTGCCCCGGGACGGAGACCGCGCCCCCCGCCCCTCCTCGCCGTCCTCCCCCTCCCCCTCCCCCTCCTCCTCCTCCTCCACACGCTCCTGCTTGATGCGAGTCGAGATGTACGAGTCGTCTCCGGACGCCACGGAGCAGACGTTGCGGAGCGCCGAGGCCTGGCGGTCCGACGGGATCCCCTCCAGTCCAACGGCGAGGGACAGCTGGGAGCGGGCCCGCCCCCCCCGGCCGGAGGAGCGCCCGTCCTCGGGGGCCCCGCGGGACACGGCGCCGGTCTCGGGGGCTCCGGCCGCCTCCTTGTTGGCCAGCTGGGAGGAGATCTGGATGCCGTACAGGTTGGACATCCGCACCGTGTCGGCAGCGGCGGCGTCGGCGGCGCCCTCGCCCGGCGTGCGTCCCAGCTGGTGGGCGTGCAGGAACTTGAGGCCGTCCTGCAGCCGGGCCGGGTCCACGGGCTGCTGCGGGCACAGCCCCGTGTACATGACGTGCAGCAGGTAACTGAAGACGTCCGGCTGGATGTCTGTGGGCTGGATCTTTATGCACTCGCTGAGGACGACAACAACAACAGTAAACAACAACAACAACAACAGTAAACAACAACAACAGTAAACAACAATTTAATAAACAGAACTCTTTGCCCTGACCCTGACCCCGGTCCTGGTCTGGCTCTAGCCCTGGTTTGACCCTAACCCCGGTCCTGACCCCGGTCCTGACCCCGGTCCTGACCCTGGTACTGGTCATGGTCTGGTCATGTGTGGTCCTGGTCCTGACCCCGGTCCTGACCCTGACCCCGGTCCTGACCCCGGTCCTGGTCCTGGTCCTGGTCCTGGTCCTGGTCCTGGTCCTGGCCCTGGTCCTGGTCCTGGTCCTGACCCTGGTCCTGACCCTGACCCTGGTCCTGACCCCGGTCCTGACCCTGGTCCTGGTCCTGGTCCTGACCCTGGCCCTGACCCTGGTCCTGACCCCGGTCCTGACCCTGGTCCTGACCCTGGTCCTGACCCTGGTCCTGACCCTGGTCCTGACCCTGGCCCTGACCCTGGTCCTGACCCCGGTCCTGACCCCGGTCCTGGTCCTGGTCCTGACCCCGGTCCTGACCCCGGTCCTGACCCTAGTCCTGGTCCTGGTCCTGACCCTGGTCCTGGTCCTGGTCCTGACCCCGGTCCTGACCCTGGTCCTGACCCTGGTCCTGACCCCGGTCCTGGTCCTGGTCTGGGGGGCCCACCTGGACTGGTGGATGAAGATCATCTTGAAGTAGTTGGAGAAGGCGGCGAGCACGGCTCTGTGCGCTTTGAAGTAGACGTTTCCGATGGCGACGGTGCAGTCGCACAAAAACCCAAACTCCCTCTGAACGTTCAGCTGCTGCAGCAGGAAGAGGCTGTGGGGGGAGACCTCCATGCTGCAGGGGGGAGACAGGGGGGAGAGGGGAGAGAGACCATCACTACAGCAGGAAGAGGCTGTGGGGGGAGACCTCCATGCTGCAGGGGGGAGACAGGGGGGAGGGGGGGGGAGAGAGAGCATCACTACAGCAGGAAGAGGCTGTGGGGGGAGACCTCCATGCTGCAGGGGGGAGACAGGGGGGGAGGGGGGGGGGAGAGACCATCACTACAGCAGGAAGAGGCTGTGGGGGGAGACCTCCATGCTGCAGGGGGGAGACAGGGGGGAGACAGGGGGGAGAGAGAGCATCACTACAGCAGGAAGAGGCTGTGGGGGGAGACCTCCATGCTGCAGGGGGGAGACAGGGGGGGAGAGGGGGGGAGAGAGAGCATCACTACAGCAGGAAGAGGCTGTGGGGGGAGACCTCCATGCTGCAGGGGGGAGACAGGGGGGGAGAGACCATCACTACAGCAGGAAGAGGCTGTGGGGGGAGACCTCCATGCTGCAGGGGGGAGACAGGGGGGAGGGGGGAGAGAGAGACCATAACAGACACACACACAGACACACACAGACACACACACACACAGACACACAGACACACACACACACACACAGACACACACACACACAGACACACACACACACACACACACACACACACACACACACACACACACACACAGACACACACATATTAATGAGTTATGACCCGGTCTGTCCGTGACCTCTGACCTCAGTGAAGGTCACCTAACACACGTGCGCGCGCACGCTGATCCAAACCGGAAGCCGGTCACCCGCACGTCCACGTAACCCAGTTCCCCAGCTCCGCGCGTGCACGTGCTGTCGCTCGCGCCCGTGAGGCTGCAGCCTCCTCATCCTCCTCTGTCTCATTCACACGCACCTCCTCATGCACCTGCACACGCGCACGCACTACAGGCGCGTGCACACGCCCGTCCGCTTCCACACACACAGCGGCCTGTGTGCGTGCGTGCGGCGGTCACGCGCGCCGCCCGCGGTCCTACCTGGATGAAGCCGCAGATTCTTCTTCTCTGGAGCCGATTTGTTGCTGCCGAGGATCTCGCAGAGAGCCGCGGCAAGTCTCGCGAGAGGAGGGGTCAAAGGGGCTGATGACGTCATCCGACTGTCACCCAGAGATAGCACGAGATCAATAATAAAAATAAATAAATAAAAGTGATTAATGATCAATAATAATATTAAATAAATTAATAATCAATATAAAATGAATTCATTCATTTAAAAATGTTGTTTTTCACCTTTAATGAGGAAGAAAGCTCTGGTTCCTCCCCTCACCTGGGGTCCTGAAAGCTGGGTCAGGACCCACAGAACCAGGTCCAGGTCAGGACCCAAAGAACCAGGTCCAGGTCAGGACCCACAGAACCAGGTCCAGGTCAGGACCCACAGAACCAGGTCCAGGTCAGGACCCAAAGAACCAGGTCCAGGTCAGGACCCAAAGAACCAGGTCCAGGTCAGGACCCACAGAACCAGGTCCAGGTCAGGACCCAAAGAACCAGAACCAGGTCAGGACCCAAAGAACCAGGTCCAGGTCAGGACCCACAGAACCAGGTCCAGGTCAGGACCCAAAGAACCAGGTCCAGGTCAGGACCCAAAGAACCAGAACCAGGTCAGGACCCAAAGAACCAGGTCCAGGTCAGGACCCACAGAACCAGGTCCAGGTCCAAGCGTGTGAAGTGTGTTTCCTCAGGAGGGGGTCTGGAGTCTCCCTTAGAGAGAGGGGGAGAAGTTCAGCATCCGTGAGGAACTCGGAGTAGAGCCGCTGCTCCTTTGCGTTGAAAGGAGCCAGTTGAGGTGGTTCAGGATCATCTGGTCTGGATGAACCCTGGGCGCCTCCCTAGGGAGGTGTTCCAGGCACGTCCAGCTGGGAGGAGGCCTCGGGGAAGACCCAGGACCAGGTGGAGAGATTAGATCTCCACACTGGCCTGGGAACGCCTCAGGATCCCCCAGTTAGAGCTGGTTAATGAGGCCCGGGAAAGGGAAGTTTGGGGTCCCTGCTGGAGCTGCTGCCCCTGAGACCTGATCCAGGATCAGAGGCTGGAGCTGCTGCCCCTGAGACCTGATCCAGGACCAGAGGCTGGAGCTGCTGCCCCTGAGACCTGATCCAGGATCAGAGGCTGGAGCTGCTGCCCCTGAGACCTGATCCAGGATCAGAGGCTGGAGCTGCTGCGCCTGAGACCTGATCCAGGATCAGAGGCTGGAGCTGCTGCCCCTGAGACCTGATCCAGGATCAGAGGCTGGAGCTGCTGCCCCCGAGACCTGATCCAGGATCAGAGGCTGGAGCTGCTGCCCCTGAGACCTGATCCAGGATCAGAGGCTGGAGCTGCTGCCCCTGAGACCTGATCCAGGACCAGAGGCTGGAGCTGCTGCTGCCCCTGAGACCTGATCCAGGATCAGAGTCTGGAGCTGCCGCCCCTGAGACCTGATCCAGGATCAGAGGCTGAAGCTGCTGCCCCTGAGACCTGATCCAGGATCAGAGGCTGGAGCTGCTGCCCCCGAGACCTGATCCAGGATCAGAGGCTGGAGCTGCTGCTCCTGAGACCTGATCCAGGATCAGAGGCTGGAGCTGCTGCCCCTTTATTAATATATTTATGTTTATTGGTATAAAGTAATAAATGTGTAATAAAGTGATATAATAACGTTGTGTGGTGTCACGGCCAACAGAAGGAGGCTCGGGCTAAATGACTTGGTGAACGGCTGAACTTGAGGGTGGGGCGCATGCGCAGTAGCGTGCGCCCAGCCTCCTTCCATTGGCCGTGCTGTCTGTGCGGAAGTTGTTTCCAGCAGCAGCAGAAGAAGAAGAAGAAAAGGAAGAAGAAGAAGAAGAAGAAGAGGCGGAGGCTGTTCCGTCGTCTCGTCTGCCTGTGAGCACCCCACCGACCCTCCGGAGAGAACAGCCGGACCCCCCCCCGGACACACGCGCGCAGCAGCCGACAGCAGCAGCCTCTCCGCCGGCCTCCGGTGCCCGGTACCCACGGTGAGTGACCCGTCCGCCCGGCCGGGACGCACGGAACACGGCCTGCTGCGGTGTGCGGGGCGGGCTGCAGTGTGCGGGGGTGGCGGGACTGTTTGCGGGAGAGTGACGTCACTTGCGATATTTACCGGGACTACATCCGGTGTGACTTTTCAAACTAAAGCGCTCAGTGTTAACATTAAGTTAAATTAGGAGTCTAAAAGTGTGTTAAAGTGAACTCTAGGAGCATAAACGTGTGCTAAAGTGTCCTCTAGGAGCATAAACGTGTGCTAAAGTGTCCTCTAGGAGTCTAAACGTGTGTTAAAGTGTCCTCTAGGAGCATAAACGTGTGTTAAAGTGTCCTCTAGGAGCATAAACGTGTGTTGAAGTGTCCTCTAGGAGCATAAACGTGTGCTAAAGTGTCCTCTAGGAGCATAAACGTGTGTTAAAGTGTCCTCTAGGAGCATAAACGTGTGCTAAAGTGTCCTCTAGGAGCCTAAACGTGTGCTAAAGTGTCCTCTAGGAGCATAAACGTGTGTTAAAGTGTCCTCTAGGAGCATAAACGTGTGTTGAAGTGTCCTCTAGGAGCATAAACGTGTGCTAAAGTGTCCTCTAGGAGCATAAACGTGTGTTAAAGTGTCCTCTAGGAGCATAAACGTGTGTTAAAGTCTCCTCTAGGAGCATAAACGTGTGCTAAAGTGTCCTCTAGGAGCATTAACGTGTGCTAAAGTGTCCTCTAGGAGCATAAACGTGTGTTGAAGTGTCCTCTAGGAGCATAAACGTGTGCTAAAGTGTCCTCTAGGAGCATAAACGTGTGTTAAAGTGTCCTCTAGGAGCATAAACGTGTGTTAAAGTGTCCTCTAGGAGCATAAACGTGTGTTAAAGTGTCCTCTAGGAGCATAAACGTGTGCTAAAGTGTCCTCTAGGAGCATAAACGTGTGCTAAAGTGTCCTCTAGGAGCATAAACGTGTGTTAAAGTGTCCTCTAGAAGCATAAACGTGTGCTAAAGTGTCCTCTAGGAGCATAAACGTGTGTTAAAGTGTCTTCTAGGAGCATAAACGTGTGCTAAAGTGTCCTCTAGGAGCATAAACGTGTGCTAAAGTGTCCTCTAGGAGCATAAACGTGTGCTAAAGTGTCCTCTAGGAGCATAAACGTGTATTAAAGTGTCCTCTAGGAGCATAAACGTGTGTTAAAGTGTCCTCTAGGAGCATAAACGTGTGCTAAAGTGTCCTCTAGGAGCATAAACGTGTGTTAAAGTGTCCTCTAGGAGACTAAACGTGTGCTAAAGTGTCCTCTAGGAGCATAAACGTGTGTTAAAGTGTCCTCTAGGAGCATAAACGTGTGTTAAAGTGTCCTCTAGGAGCATAAACGTGTGTTAAAGTGTCCTCTAGGAGCATAAACGTGTGTTAAAGTGTCCTCTCGGAGCATAAACGTGTGTTAAAGTGTCCTCTAGGAGCCTAAACGTGTGTTAAAGTGTCCTCTAGGAGCATAAACGTGTGTTAAAGTGTCCTCTAGGAGCATCAACGTGTGCTAAAGTGTCCTCTAGCAGCATAAACGTGTGCTAAAGTGTCCTCTAGGAGCATAAACGTGTGCTAAAGTGTCCTCTAGCAGCATAAACGTGTGCTAAAGTGTCCTCTAGGAGCATAAACGTGTGCTAAAGTGTCCTCTAGCAGCATAAACGTGTGTTAAAGTGTCCTCTAGGAGCATAAACGTGTGCTAAAGTGTCCTCTAGGAGCATAAACGTGTGCTAAAGTGTCCTCTAGGAGCATAAACGTGTGTTAAAGTGTCCTCTAGGAGCATAAACGTGTGTTAAAGTATCCTCTAGGAGCCTAAACGTGTGTTAAAGTGTCCTCTAGGAGCATAAATGTGTGTTAAAGTGTCCTCTAGGAGCATAAACGTGTGTTAAAGTGTCCTCTAGGAGCATAAACGTGTGCTAAAGTGTCCTCTAGGAGCATAAACGTGTGTTAAAGTGTCCTCTAGGAGCATAAACGTGTGCTAAAGTGTCCTCTAGGAGCATAAACGTGTGTTAAAGTGTCCTCTAGGAGCATAAACGTGTGTTAAAGTGTCCTCTAGGAGCATAAACGTGTGTTAAAGTGTCCTCTAGCAGCATAAACGTGTGTTAAAGTGTCCTCTAGGAGCATAAACGTGTGTTAAAGTGTCCTCTAGGAGCATAAACGTGTGTTAAAGTGTCCTCTAGCAGCATAAACGTGTGCTAAAGTGTCCTCTAGGAGCATAAACGTGTGCTAAAGTGTCCTCTAGGAGCATAAACGTGTGCTAAAGTGTCCTCTAGGAGCATAAACGTGTGCTAAAGTGTCCTCTAGGAGCATAAACGTGTGTTAAAGTGTCCTCTAGGAGCATAAACGTGTGTTAAAGTATCCTCTAGGAGCCTAAACGTGTGTTAAAGTGTCCTCTAGGAGCATAAATGTGTGTTAAAGTGTCCTCTAGGAGCATAAACGTGTGTTAAAGTGTCCTCTAGGAGCATAAACGTGTGATAAAGTGTCCTCTAGGAGCATAAACGTGTGCTAAAGTGTCCTCTAGGAGCATAAACGTGTGTTAAAGTGTCCTCTAGGAGAATAAACGTGTGCTTAAGTGTTTTATCACTGAACTATATTCATGCTTTTATTGTGGAGGTCCACCCGCATGTACTTCCTGTGTGGTGCATGCTAGCCACCGTTAGCTTGTTGAAGCTAACCTCCGTGATCTCCATTTTAGCAGAGAGAGGCGGACTCTCCCTGCTCATCTCCCCGGGCACACGCGCCGCTCCGTCGGCCGGTTTAACGGTCCGTTACCATAGTTACCATAGTTACCATAGTTACTGTAAAGTGTGTGATAACATCATAAAGTTTCTGTGAAGTTTGAAACATATTTTTAAATCCAACCAAACTCCAGTTTAACTTAAACCAAACTCCAGTTTAACGGTGACCTTTGACCTCTGTGTCCTCTGACCCTTGACCTGTGACCTTTGACCTCCGTGACCTCAGACCTCATTGACCCTTGACCTCTGTGACCTTTGACCTCAGACCTCTGTGACCTCTGTGACCTCATTGACCCTTGACCTCTGTGACCTCTGACCTCCTTGTCCCCGTCTGCAGGACGATGGCGAGGCCGAGCCACAGCGATCACGTCCTCCAGCAGCTCAACAACCAGCGGGAGTGGGGCTTCCTGTGCGACTGCCTCATCGCCATCGGGGACATCTACTTCCGGGCGCACAAGGCCGTGCTGGCGGCGTGCAGCTCCTACTTTAGGATGATGTTCATCCGGGACCAGCAGGGCGGCGGGCGCCTGGACCTCAGCAACATGCAGATCAGCGCCGAGTGCTTCGACCTCATCCTGCAGCTCATGTACCTCGGGCGCATCGTGGTGGGCAGCTACGAGTTCGAGGAGCTGAAGGCGTCCATGGCGTACCTGCAGATGTACTACATCCCCGACTCGCTGGAGGACCTCCGAGACATCAGGAGCTCCAACCTCACGCCGTCCTCCTCCGCTTCCTCCTCCTCCAGTTCCTCCACCGGCGCCGCCAGCGGGAAAATGATGTTTGGAGTCCGCATGTACGAGCAGCAGAGGCCCGCCGCCGCCGCCGCCACCACACCGGAAGTGGAGCATTTACCCAAAGCGGTCAACAGCACCGCAGGGCGCCTTCCTGTCCCGGCGTCCGTTAGCAGACCGGCGGTGGCAGCGGTGGAGGAAGTGGCGGTCACCGCTCCTCTGATCGTGGCGCCACCAGTCGTGGACGGAGTCGCCGATCAGCCGTGTGACTTGAGAAAGAGGCCCGGCGGCGGCAGGAGTTCGGCTCTCAAAGACCGCCCTCGGTTCGGCCGCACCTACACCTGCGACGACTGCGGCTTCGTCTTCAGCTGCGAGAAACTCCTGATCGAACACATCCTGACCTGCACCAACCGCAAGGCCTTCCACCAGCCGCGGAGCAGCCACGAGGCCGACAACGACTCCAGCAAGGCCGAGAGCTCCGCCTCCGAGAGCACAGAGGAACACAAGGTCGTCTGTAAGGGCGAGGACGACTGGCCCGAGGCCAAGGCCGGCTCCGATCACGCCATCAGGTCGGTGGCAGCGGGGACGGACAGCGAGCCCGGGTCGACCAGGAGCATCTCCATCAAGACGGAACCAGAAGAAAGCGTCTTCCCTGAGATAGAGGTGGTGCGGGTCGGTGAGCACGCCACCAGAGAATGCAGAGCACGCTTCATCGACGCCTCGCGCCAAGAAAGGGAGCAGGCGGGGTCAGGCGAGCCGGAGCCCGGCGTCTCGGGCGTGGACAACAGCTGTGAGCCGTTTGAAGGCCACACGTCGAGCAGCGAAGCTTCAGGGATCCCTGCGAAGCTCCGGAAGGTCAAAGACGAGAAGCAGGACGCCGACTGCGCCCCCTGTGAACTGTGCGGCGCTCTGCTGACGGAGGAGGACAAGTCGGCGCACTACCTGTCCAACCACATGGGTCACATCTGCGCCTGTGGGCGGTGTGGCCAGGTGCTGATCAAAGGCCGCCAGCTCCAGGAGCACGCCGAGCGCTGTGGCGAGTCCCAGGGCGGCGAGTCGGAGGAGGACGAGGCGTCGCTGCTGGAGGAGCCGCAGGGGATGGAGGAGGGGCTCCTGGAGGCGTCCGACCTGGCCTGCCCTCACTGCGGCGCCCTGTTCCAGAACGAGAACCTGGCGCTGGAGCACGCCCTGTCCTGCCCTGAGCAGGATCTGTTCCGCCCGGTGCTGCTGGAAGAGGGCGGCGAACCCGATCACCGCCGCAAACACTTCTGCAGCATCTGCGGCAAAGGCTTCTACCAGCGCTGCCACCTGCGGGAGCACTACACCGTCCACACCAAGGAGAAGCAGTTCACCTGCCAGACCTGCGGGAAGCAGTTCCTGCGGGAGCGCCAGCTGCGGCTGCACACCGACATGCACAAGGGCATGGCGCGCTACGTGTGCCCCGTCTGCGACCAGGGGACCTTCCTCAAACACGACCACGTCCGACACATGATCTCCCACCTGTCGGCCGGGGAAACCATCTGCCAGGTGTGTTTCCAGATCTTCCCCGGAGGAGAGCAGCTGGAGAAGCACATGGACGTCCACCTGTACATCTGCGGCGTCTGCGGAGAGAAGTTCCGCCTGCGTAAAGACATGAGGAGCCACTACAACTCCAAGCACACCAAGAGACTATAGGAGCGCCGCGGCGGCCGCCATTTACCCGTGTTTGTTACTTAAAGACGCCGTAAGCGTGAGAACAAACGTGTGCACGCGAACACCAAAGAGACCACTTCTTAACCTGCACTTTGAAAGTACGCATAACCTAAACGGGCGTTCACACTGCGAGCAGGGGGCGGGGCCTCGCTCTGACACCAGGGGGCGGGGCCTCGTTCTGACACCAGGGGGCGGAGCCTCGTTCTGACACCAGGGGGCGGGGCCTCGCTCTGACACCAGGGGGCGGGGCCTCGCTCTGACACCAGGGGGCGGAGCCTCGCTCTGACACCAGGGGGCGGGGCCTCGCTCTGACACCAGGGGGCGGGGCCTCGCTCTAACACCAGGGGCGGAGCCTCGCTCTGACACCAGGGGGCGGGGCCTCGCTCTGACACCAGGGGGCGGAGCCTCGCTCTGACACCAGGGGGCGGGGCCTCGCTCTGACACCAGGGGGCGGAGCCTCGCTCTAACACCAGCGGCGCGGCTCAGAGCTGAGGATCTGTGAAGACGCTGCTGTTTGTCGGGCGTCTCTGGCCGAGGCGGCTAGCTAACTGAAGCTAACTGAAGCTAACCCCCCGGCTTGTGCTAAATGGAAGTGATGCTAATGCTAATGCTAACATTGGTTCTGATGCTTAAAAAAGAACAGAATTGAGCTTTTAGAGGAAGTGAGTCGTCGTGTTGTAGTGACGTCAGAACGTACAGGTGACGCCGCCTTCTTCTTCTTCTTCTTCTTCTTCTTCTTCTTTTGTTTCTTCTTCTTCTTCTTCTTCTTCTTCTTCTTCTTTTGTTTCTTCTTCTTCTTCTGTTGTGTTCCCGGCAGCCTCGGTGTCTAAAGGCAGGTCTCTGCACAGTTCAGAGTTATCTCCATTAAATCAGATCCACAGGAACAGAACTGCACCAACGGCGTCTGCGTTGAGCCCCTGGACGTGTCACGGAGAACTCCCATGACCTCATTTCCTTTGATTTTGAACGGCAGCTTTGATCTCCTTTGGTGTGAATGCACGTCACGGATGCTCTGGTTTACGTCGGCGCCTCCTCTCGATAAAGGACGGTAAATGTTGGAACGGTGACGCACCAAAGTGAAGGGCGCCGACGGAGCGACACGTCATGTCCTGGTGGTTCGGTCGCTGATGGTGTTGCTCCCAGTGTGAACGCACGCTCGGACGGACGGGCAGCTCCAGGACTCCAGACTGACGCGTCCTCAGGAGACGTGAGGTCCGGGTCTCCTGAGGTCGGAGGGCGGAGCCACCTGTCCGTCCACGTGTCTGTTTCAGCTTTGATGTCTTCTTATTCCCACAATACTAAAGTCTCTGAAGAGGAAACGTGTTGAGTCTTTCTTCTGCTTCAAACTCTCCTTCAGCGTCCGTCTTTAGGTCGCCGTGTCCCCGTACGGCGTACGGGGTCGGGCTGAGGGGAGGACGGGGTCGGGCCGAGGGGAGGACGGGGTCGGGCCGAGGGGAGGACGGGGTCGGGCTGAGGGGCGTACGGGGTCGGGCCGAGGGGCGTACGGGGTCGGGCCGAGGGGCGGACGGGGTCGGGCCGAGGGGCGGACGGGGTCGGGCCGAGGGGAGGACGGGGTCGGTTTGATTTCTGTGGTTTTTTAATGACTTTTCCCATCAGGATTATTTCAGATGATTTAATCTGGAGAGTGTTTCCAGATTAGAGTCAGATTAACACCTGGCTGAGTTATAACGGATTAAAGGACACGTGAGCTCAGAGGTCAGTCTGGGAGCGCCAGCGTCTGACAGCAGCTCTAGAGGACACTTCAACAGACTAGACGTGTGCAAAAGTGTCCTCTAGGAGCATAAACGTGTGTTAAAGTGAACTCTAGGAGCATAAACGTGTGCTAAAGTGTCCTCTAGGAGCATAAACGTGTGCTAAAGTGTCCTCTAGGAGCATAAACGTGTGTTAAAGTGTCCTCTAGGAGCATAAACGTGTGCTAAAGTGTCCTCTAGGAGCATAAACGTGTGTTAAAGTGTCCTCTAGGAGCATAAACGTGTGCTAAAGTGTCCTCTAGGAGCATAAACGTGTGTTCAAGTGTCCTCTAGGAGCATAAACGTGTGTTAAAGTGTCCTCTAGGAGCATCAACGTGTGTTAAAGTGTCCTCTAGGAGCATCAACGTGTGTTAAAGTGTCCTCTAGGAGCATAAACGTGTGTTAAAGTGTCCTCTAGGAGCATAAACGTGTGCTAAAGTGTCCTCTAGGAGCATAAACGTGTGTTAAAGTGTCCTCTAGGAGCATAAACGTGTGCTAAAGTGTCCTCTAGGAGCATAAACGTGTGTTAAAGTGAACTCTAGGAGCATAAACGTGTGTTAAAGTGTCCTCTAGGAACATAAACGTGTGTTAAAGTGTCCTCTAGGAGCATAAACGTGTGTTAAAGTGTCCTCTAGGAGCATAAACGTGTGCTAAAGTGTCCTCTAGGAGCATAAACGTGTGCTAAAGTGTCCTCTAGGAGCCTAAACGTGTGCTAAAGTGTCCTCTAGGAGCATAAACGTGTGTTAAAGTGTCCTCTAGGAGCATAAACGTGTGCTAAACTGTCCTCTAGGAGCATAAACGTGTGTTAAAGTGTCCTCTAGGAGCATAAACGTGTGTTAAAGTGTCCTCTAGGAGCATAAACGTGTGCTAAAGTGTCCTCTAGGAGCATAAACGTGTGTTAAAGTGTCCTCTAGGAGCATAAACGTGTGCTAAAGTGTCCTCTAGGAGCATAAACGTGTGTTAAAGCGTCCTCTAGGAGCATAAACGTGTGTTAAAGTGTCCTCTAGGAGCATAAACGTGTGTTAAAGTGTCCTCTAGGAGCATAAACGTGTGTTAAAGTGTCCTCTAGGAGCATAAACGTGTGCTAAAGTGTCCTCTAGGAGCATAAACGTGTGTTAAAGCGTCCTCTAGGAGCCAAAATACACGTAGCTCCTAGAGGACACTTTGACACACGTTTTAGCATTAGTAGCTAACATTAGCAGCTAACATTAGCAGCTAACATTAGCAGGATGTGATACTTTTATACACGTGTTAAAATGGCGCCCTGGGCCGCGGTGGAGAGGAGGGGGGCTCTGGGTCTCTGCACCTTCACCCTCGTCTTCCCCAGGTTCTTAAAACTCGTTATTTTACAAAATAAGAGCAGGAAATATTCATGATATTGAGCTTTTATTTTGAAATATTAAAACTAAAAAACAGAAAAGAGGAAACTGTTTCATACAGAATAATTATTAATATTAATATTTCTGTTTGTGAACAAACTAAAAAAACTAAAACTGTTATAAAGTAGTTTTTATTAAAGTGAAACAAACTTAAAGTTTCTCTTCTTTAACATTTATATTTTTATATATTAACCTTTAATTTCCCTTTAAATGAGTTTTATTCAGATTTAAATGTTTATTATTAAAAAAACACACTTTGGTTTTTGTGTCTCAGAAAACTGAGAATTATTAATTATTTTTATTAATTATTTATAATTCATATTTATTGTTTTTTATTCTTTGAACTAAAATCACAGAAATCATCTGACTCTGATTTATTAGTTATCGTTTTTTATTATAACAGTTTAATGTTATTTATATTATAATTATATTTATATAATTATGTTTATATTATAATTATATTTATATTATAATTATATTTATATAATTATGTTTATATTATAATTATATTTATATTATAATTATATTTATATAATTATGTTTATATTATAATTATATTTATATTATAATTATATTTATATTATAATTATATTTATATGTTAATATTATAAATAATTAACATTTCTCTGTGTTTCAGAGTCAAACATTAAACTTGTTTAAAAAGTGAAAAAATGAAACAGGAAATCATAAATAAATATATTTAATAAACACTTTGAATAAAACATCTGAACCTCAGGACTCTTCAAGACCAGGACCCGGACCCGGACCCGGACCCGGACCCGGGGGCGTCCTCCGCCGGCCGCGGGGCCCGGTGAGTCGGCAGGTTGGACGGATCTTCTGCGGAGGTCAGAGCCGGGGAGGTGACGCCCTGTCCGGCCTGAGGAGGGTCCGCGGACCCGGGGGGGAGGACCGGGACCGGGGTGGACCCGGGGGGGAGGACCGGCACCGGGGTGGACCCGGGGGGGAGGACCGGGACTGGTGCGGACCCGGGGGGGAGGACAGGGACCGGGACAGACCCGGGGGGGAGGACCGGGACCGGGGTGGACCCGGGGGGGAGGACCGGGACCGGTGCGGACCCGGGGGGGAGGAGCGGGACCGGGGCAGACCCGGGGGGGAGGACCGGTGCGGACCCGGAGGTGAGGACCGGGACCGGTGCGGACCCGGGGGGGAGGACAGGGACCGGGGCAGACCCGGGGGAGAGGACCGGGACCGGGGCAGACCCGGGGGGGAGGAGCGGGACCGGGGCAGACCCGGGGGGGAGGAGCGGGACCGGGGCGGACCCGTTCCTGCAGCCGTCAGTCACATTCACATTAACATTAATAACATTATTGTTGTTTTTATCGTGTTTCCTCTGCTTCCTTCCTCCGGGTGCAGGGAGGTTCCGGTCCGTCCTGGAGGGGGACACTCCCGGGTCCGCGGTGCCGGTCCGGGGGGGTCCGGGTCCCGGGGTGGGGGTCCAGATGAGGCCGTAGTAGAGCGCGAGCGCGGCGGCCGCCAGAGACACGCAGAGCAGGTAGAGCAGCACGGTGGAGACCCGCACCCAGCGGCGCGTCGCCCTCGCCCGCAGCAGCGCCTTCTGCTCCCCGGTGTAGGTGGCGGGTCTGCCCGGGGCGCAGCTCCGCGGGGCCCGCATGGTTCCGCAGGACGAGGCTCATCTGGACCCGCAGCTGGACCCCTCAGGTGTTTATACCCGGGCCGAACCGGGTCAAGCGCGCTCAGGTAACCGGAAGCTCCGGAGTCACGCCTTCACAATAAGAGTCCCATGTTTGAGCTCACGGTGTTAATATTGTTATTAATATATTTATTATTATATAATTTATTATTACTATTATTATATGTTATAATAATTATTATTATATATTATTATAATCATGATATTTATTATTATTACCACTACTTTTTTATTATATATTATTATTTATTATTATGACTGTTATTATAGTCTTTATTATGGTTATGTATTATTTTATTTATTATTTTATTTATTATTATAATATAGTATTATTATAGTGTTGTGATTATTATGTATTATCAATATTATATTTATTATTATTATTACATTTATTTTGTATTAATTCCATAAACTTACACATTTTATTCACTTATTTATTGAATTACATATTTATTTTAATTACCTTTTTTATTCATTTTGTAAACTTCCGCATTTATTTTACTGAATTATTAATTATTAATAATTTATTCCACGTTTGTTTTCTTGTTGTTGTTGTTTTGTCTCCATATTTAATATTTAATGAATGTTTCATCAGATTTTGATCCTCAGCTGAAAAACAAACAAACAAACTTTATTAATTTCTTTATTAAATGTTTTTCATGTTTTTAACAGAAACTCTTTAAAGTGTTTTTGTCACATTCAAACTTCTGTTTCTGCACGAATCTGATTTATGATCAGAACCATAAATCATGTTTATATTTATATATGGTTCTGATCATAAATGATGGATTATATATATTATATATTTATATATTTATATATTTATATATTTATATATTTATATGTTTATATATTTATATATTTATATATTTATATATTTATATATTTATATATTTATATGTTTATATATTTATAAGCAGTGAAGCCGTGTGTTCAAACTCTCCAGAGTCAAAACTTGTTCCTGTGAAAACCTCAGAAATCTCTGTGACTGCAGACACACAGAGTCCAACACCTGTACTTATAGATTTATATTATATTTATATATATTTATATTATATTATTATTATATTATTATATTTATATAAATGTGAGGAGCTCTTTTCCAAAACGCTCTCAATCCAGTTTAACAGTTTTCAGGAAAATCACATTTTTGACCCAAACACTTGCTTCATATTCATTAATCTTTGTTTCAGGCTCAGTGTGAACGCTCCCGCTTCAGAGCGCCGCCATGTGGGATCACATGGAGCACTCGCTGGACTCTGATTGGTCGAGAGGATTAAACACAGGTTTGAAAGGAGCTGAGTTTTTATTATAAACATGAAATAAAGCGACTCAGCAGAAACTGTGATGACGCAGTGGAAAGGTTCAGTTACAGCGAAGAGAAAACTCTTTTATTTAAATGTGTCTTTGATCTGGTTTGGAAAACAGCTCTTTATGTTTATATAAATATTATATTTATAATATAAATATAATATAATATATATGTGTATGTGTGTCTCTGACCCCTGTGTGTCTGACCCCTGTGTGTCTGACCCCTGTGTGTCTGACCCCTGTGTGTCTGACCCCTGTGTGTCTGATCCCTGTGTGTCTGACCCCTGTGTGTCTGACCCCTGTGTGTCTCTGACCCCTGTGTGTCTGACCCCTGTGTGTCTGACCCCTGTGTGTCTGACCCCTGTGTCTCTGACCCCTGTGTGTCTGACCCCTGTGTCTCTGACCCCTGTGTGTCTCTGACCCCTGTGTCTCTGACCCCTGTGTGTCTCTGACCCCTGTGTGTCTGACCCCTGTGTGTGTCTGACCCCTGTGTGTCTGACCCCTGTGTGTCTGACCCCTGTGTGTCTCTGACCCCTGTGTGTCTGACCCCTGTGTGTCTGACCCCTGTGTGTCTCTGACCCCTGTGTGTCTGACCCCTGTGTGTCTGACCCCTGTGTGTCTGACCCCTGTGTGTCTCTGACCCCTGTGTGTCTCTGACCCCTGTGTGTCTCTGACCCCTGTGTCTCTGACCCCTGTGTGTCTGACCCCTGTGTGTCTGACCCCTGTGTGTCTGACCCCTGTGTGACTGACCCCTGTGTCTCTGACCCCTGTGTGTCTGACCCCTGTGTGTCTCTGACCCCTGTGTGTCTCTGACCCCTGTGTCTCTGACCCCTGTGTGTCTCTGACCCCTGTGTGTCTCTGACCCCTGTGTCTCTGACCCCTGTGTGTGTCTGACCCCTGTGTGTCTCTGACCCCTGTGTCTCTGACCCCTGTGTGTCTCTGACCCCTGTGTGTCTGACCCCTGTGTGTCTGACCCCTGTGTGTCTGACCCCTGTGTGTCTGACCCCTGTGTGTCTCTGACCCCTGTGTGTGTGTCTGAACCCTGTGTGTCTGACCCCTGTGGTGTGTGTCTCCTGCAGCTCCAGCGTCTCTTTAAGCAGCTGCTGTTTTTTCTTCGTCTGATTTTTTGATTCAAACGTTTCTGAACTTTCAGGAGCTCAAAAACAAAATGGCCGACGACTGAATCTGTTTTTTATTGGTTCATGAGTGAAGAAGTCGGAGCAAAGCATCATGGGAAATGGGGACTGTGTATGGCTTTAATGATCGCTCCACACACACACACACACACACACACACACACACACACACACACACACACACACAGAGACACACACACACAC
This sequence comes from Echiichthys vipera, assembly GCF_963691815.1. NCBI lineage: Eukaryota > Metazoa > Chordata > Actinopteri > Perciformes > Trachinidae > Echiichthys > Echiichthys vipera. The sequence continues at coordinate 28,235,377 of NC_139844.1, forward strand.
AGACACTCACACACACACACACACACACACACACGTGGGTCGGTGCAGTCAGAATTGTCCCGTGGATTTTTGTGTCCCGCCCCTCAGTGTGACGTCAGCTGCTCTCTGGTGACACCTGTCAATCAAACACCAGCTGTCAATCAATGATGACGACAGATTTAAAATACAAGTAACAAAAAAACTTAGGTGACAACAATCAAGTTAAGTTCAGACCACTAAAGGTGACCGTTAAGTTCAGACCACTAAAGGTGACCGTTAAGTTTAGACCACTAAAGGTGACCGTTAAGTTCAGACCACTAAAGGAGACCGTTAAGTCCAGACCACTAAAGGAGACCGTTAAGTTCAGACCACTAAAGGAGACCGTTAAGTTCAGACCACTAAAGGCGACCCACCTGTGCTGTGACCGTCCGGGACCGCCTCATTCATCCAGACCCTTCTTGGACCCGTCCCTGGTCTTGGCCCTGAGCTTGTTCACCTGGGACTCGGCGATGTCGGCCCTCTCCTCCGCCTCCTCCAGCTCGTGCTGCAGCTTGCGGAGTTTGGCCATGTTGCCGTTGGCCGCCTCCTCCGCCTCCTCGGCCGCACGTTTGTAGGCCTTCACCTTCATCTGCAGCTTGTCCACCAGGTCCTGGAGGCGGGCCATGTTCTTGCGGTCTTCCTCGGTCTGGTAGGTGAGCTCCTTGATGCGGCGCTCATACTTGCGAACCCCCTTGACGGACTCGGTTCCCCTCCTCTGCTCCGCCTCCAGCTCGTTCTCCAGCTCTTTGATGCGAGCCTCCAGCTTCTGGAGCTGCTTCTTGCCGCCCTTCATGGCGATCTGCTCGGCCTCGTCCAGGCGGTGCTGCAGGTCCTTGATGGTCTGCTCCATGTTCTTCTTCATGCGCTCCAGGTGGGCGCTGGTGTCCTGCTCCTTCTTCAGCTCCTCGGCCATCATGGCTGCATCGGTGATGGCCTTCTTCGCCTTCTCCTCGGCGTTGCGGTTCTCCTGTATGGCCTCTTCCGTTTCGTTCTGCAGGTGCATGAGGTCGGCCTCGTGCTTCTTCTTCTGGTTGATCAGGCTCGTGTTCTGGGAGTGCAGGAGCTGCATGCGCTCCGTAGCGTCGGTGAGCTCCTGCTCCGCCAGTTTGCGACTTCTCTCCGTCTGCTCAAGCGCAGCCCTCAGCTCCTCCAGCTCGGCCTGGATCAGGTTGTTCCTGCGCTCCATGAGGGCGATGTTCTCCCTCAGGTCGTCGTTGGCGTGCTGTGCGTCGTCCAGCTGCAGCTGAGAGTCCTTCAGGAACGCTTGGAGGCTCTTGAGCTGCTTCTGGGCATCGGCGGCCTGCCGGTTGGCCTGGCTGAGCTGGATCTCCATCTCGTTGAGGTCGCCTTCCATCTTCTTCTTGACTCTCAGGGCCTCGTTGCGGCTCCTGGTCTCAGATTCCAGAGAGGACTGAAGCGACTCGAGCATGCGTTGGTAGTTCCTCTTCGCCTGCTCCATCTCCTCGTCTTTGTCGGCGACCTTGCGCTCCATGTCGGCCTTCACTTGGTTGAACTCCAGCTGCGCTCGCAGGATCTTGCTTTCTTCGTGCTCCAGGGAGCCTTCGGCCTCCTCCAGGGCCGACTGGAGCTCACCCTTTTCTTGCTCCAGCTGCTTCCGGATCTTCTCCAGTTCATGAGCGCTCCTGCCTCCCTCCCCCAGCTGGTCGCTGAGGTCAGAGATTTCCTCTTGGAGGTTCTTGTTCTCTCTCTTCATCGTCTCGAGCTGATCCAGCGACTCCTCGTAGGCGTTCTTCAGTTTGAAGAGTTCAGTGCTCAGAGACCGAGCCTCCTTCTGAGAGGCCTCCAGCTCACACTGCGACTCCTCAAACTTCTGCTTCCACTCTGCCATGACTTTGTCAAAGGCCCTTTGCTTCTTGTCCAGGACGGCAGACGCTGCATTGGATCTCTCAAGGTCCAGCATCAGGTCTTCAATCTCATTCTGGAGGCGGTGCTTGGTCTTCTCCAGGGACGAGCACTTTGCGTTGACGGCCTCGATGGCCTCCTCGGCCTCCTGCAGCCTCTGAACCAGCTTCTTCTTTGCTTCCTCCAGTTCCTCCGTTCTCTGGATCCCATCGGTTTCGTACTTTGTCCTCCACGCTGAGACCTCAGTGTTGGATTTAGACAGGGCTCTCTGCAGCTCCGCCTTCGCCTCCTGCTCCTCTTCAAACTGCTCTCGGAGGAGGTCGCAGTCGTGACGGGCAGACTGCACAGCGTGGGCGAGGGCGTTCTTTGCCTTGACTTCTTCCTCCAGTTGTCTGCGTAGATCTTCCACCTGCTGGTTGTACGAGCTCTTCCCTCGGGTCAGCTGTGAGATCAGACACTCCTTTTCCTCCAGCTGGCGTCCGAACTCTCCGTTCTCCGTGAGCAGCTTTGCCCTCTGCGTGGTCAGGTCGTTGATGCTGCGCTGGGATTCCTCATATTTACTCTTGTACTCGTTCATGTTGTCTTCCATTGTACGGCACATCTTTTCCATGTTGGACTTGGCCTTCACCACACTCTCCATGTTTGAGGAGAAGTCGTCCAGCTCCAGCTTCAGTTCACTCTTTTCCTTCTCCAGCTTCTGCTTCACGCGCTGCAGGTTATCGATCTGCTCTCCCAGCTCGGCGACGCTGTCGGCGTGTTTCTTCCTCAGGGAGGCGGCGGTGGCCTCGTGTTGGAGGGTGGATTCCTCCAGCTCCCTACGCAGCTTCTGAAATTCAGCATCTCGCTTCTTATTCATCTCCACCTGTGCTGATGTGGCTCCGCCCGCCTCCTCCAGGCGCTCGCTGATGTCCTCCAGCTCGCGGGAGAGATCGGAGCGCTGCTTCTCCACTTTGGCCCGGGCCGCACGCTCGGCGTCCAGCTCCTCCTCCAGCTCCTCAATCCTCGCCTGGTTCTCCTTCAGCTTCTTCTGGAGCTGAACCGAAGCAACCTGCTCGTCTTCTAGTCTCGAATTCGTTTGGACAATCTCAAAATCTTTCTTTTTAAGCTTCTCCTCCAGCTGCTGCTTGTCATTTTCCAGGTCCATCAAACTCTCCTGAGTCAGTTTCAAGTCTCCCTCGAACTTCCTCTTCGAGCGCTCGAGGTCCATCCGGACTTTCTTTTCTTGCTCCAGCGAACCCTCCAGGTCGTCCACCTGTTGCTCCAGCTTCACTTTGGCTTTGGTCAGGCTGTTGACCTTGTCTTCTTCACTCTGAAGGTCATCCAGTGTCTGCTGGTGAGCCTCCTGCAGTGCCTTCTTCTCTTTGGTCAGCTTCATGATGTTGTCGTCCTGGGAAGCCATCTCCTCCGTCAGATTCTTCACCTTGTTCTCTGTCGCGTGTTTCTCTTTCTCGACCTTCGCCAGAGTCAGCTCCAGATCATCTATGTCCTTCTTTAGTTCAGAGCATTCATCTTCAAGCTTCCTCTTCTTCGCTGTGAGATCTGCGTTCAGCTCCTCCTCGTCCTCCAGTCTTTCCGTCATCTCCTTCAGCTTGGCCTCCAGTTGGATCTTGCTCTTTATGAGCTGCTCGCAGCGCTCCTCTGCGTCTGTCAGTGTGTCCTGTTCAGACTGGATCTGCAGCGTCAGATCGTTCTTCTCCTGGAGAAAAGTGACGATCTTCTCCTCCAGCTCCTTCCGCCTGGCTTCTGATTTCTCCAGAGCTTCTTTGAGCTTGTTGAATTCGTCCTTCATGTTGGCCATCTCTTTCTCCGACTCCGCGCTCTTCAGCAGCGGCTTGATCTTGAAAAAGAGTTTCATCCAGGGCCAGTTCTTCACGCCCAGGAAGGAGCGGAGGTTCCACTGGATGACCATCAGGGCATCTCTGCGTTCCACAAGCTTGGCAAACTGCGCCCTCATCAGGATCGCCCGGGCATTCGCCTGGATCCTCGTGATGATCCGAGAGAGTTGCTCATCTCGCATCTCCTCCAGTGTTCCCAGAAGACCGGCTTTGAAGAAGACCTTGGTGTGGCCGAACTTGTACTGGGTGTGGTCGATGTCCAGTGACCCCAGCAGCTTTTCTGCACTCTTCTTGCAGTCAATGAACTGCCCCTCAGGGATCGCAGAAGCGTTCAGAATCCTGTAGCGTTGTTTGAAGTCCCCGTAGAGGACCCTGTTTGGGAAACCCTTCCTGCAGATTCGGATGCCTTCCAGGACACCGTTGCAGCGTAGCTGGTGCATCACCAGGCAGTTGTCCATGGCCCCTGGAGTTTTCTTCTCATTAGGAATCAGACAGCGGACAAAGTGGGGGTGTGTGGTCTTCAGGTTGTTCATCAGCTTGTTGAGGTTTTCCCTGTGAAGTGCAGACACGGTCTGGAACGAGGAGCCTTTCTTTTTGGCTCCCTTGCCGCCTGCTTTGTCACCTCCATCTCCTGAGTAGCTTGAAAACAGAGTGCTGAGGAGCTTAAGAGAGGATTTCTGGTAAAGACCGACCACAGTTTCATTCAGGGGGTCTTTGTTTTTGACCAGCCAGTTCCCGATGTTGTAGTCCACCGTGCCAGCGTAGTGCACCAGGGCAAAATGAGCCTCTGCTTTCCCCTTTGCAGCCCGCGGCTTCTCAAACATCTTGTTCTTGCCCAGGTGATTGTCATAGAGCTTGGACTTGAAGGTCTGGTCACTGGCTTTGGGGAACATGCACTCCTCCTCCAGAATCGACAGGATCCCGAGCGGCTTCTCGATGAGGTCAATACAAGCCTGTAAGTCCATCCCAAAGTCAATGAACTCCCAATCGATTCCTTCTTTTTTGTACTCTTCCTGCTCCAGAACAAACATGTGGTGGTTGAAAAACTGTTGCAGCTTCTCGTTGGTGTAATTGATGCACAGCTGCTCAAAGGTGTTGAAGTCAAAGATCTCAAACCCAGCGATGTCCAGAACTCCTATGAAGTACTGACGGTGCTGCTTCGTGTCCAGGGATTGGTTGATTCTCACCACCATCCAGTTGAACATCTTCTCATACACTGACTTGGCCAGAGCCCCGAGGGAGTAGTAGACCTGGTCCACACTTTGACCTTTGGTGACGTACTCGTTCCCCACCTTGACTCTTGGGTGGCACAGCCCTTTGATGAGGTCAGCAGAGTTCAGCCCCATCAGGTACGCCGTTTTGTCAGCAGCCTCCGTGCCGTCCGGCTCCGCCTGCTCCTCACGCTGTTTCTGTTTGAACCTCATGTTGCCGTAGTGCATGATGGCGCCCGTCAGTTTGTAGACGCCCATCTTCTCCTCCGGAGTGAAGCCGAGCACGTCGAAGGCGCTGTCGGTGGCCATCAGCTCCTCGGAGTCGTTGATGGAGGCGACTGTCACCTCTCCTTGGGAGATGTAGGAGTAGTCGTAGGGGTTGTTGGTGATCAGGAGCATATCCAGGAGCTCGGGCTTCTGGTTGGACAGGATCTGGTAGAAGATGTGGTAGTTCCTCTCAGCCTTGAGCTGGAAGGTGCAGCGGGACTTCTCCAGCAGGTACGTCTCGATGTCGGCAGACGACAGCTTTCCGCTTGTACCGAAATGAATCCGGATGAATTTTCCAAAACGAGACGAGTTGTCATTCCTCAAAGTTTTGGCGTTGCCGAAGGCCTCCAGCGCGGGGTTGGCCTGGATGATTTGATCCTCCAGGGTCCCTTTACTGGCGTCTCTTTTGCTCCCTCCGACCGCAGCGATGCTGGCAAAGTACTGGATGACTCTCTTGGTGTTCACGGTCTTCCCAGCGCCGGATTCTCCGGTGATGAGGACGGACTGGTTCTCCCTGTCGGTCAGCATGTACTGGTACGCGTTATCAGAGATGGAGAAGATGTGAGGGGGGGCTTCAGTCCTCTTCTTCCCTCTGTACGCTGCCACCACCTCGGAGTCGTAGACAGGAAGCCACTTGTAGGGGTTGACGGTGACGCAGAAGAGCCCGGAGTAGGTGTAGATCATCCAGGCGGCGTAACGCTCTTTGAGGTTAAACAGCACCGCGGGCTCGTGCAGGAACGTGAACATCGCCATGTCTTCGATCTTATCGAACTTCGGCGGGTTCTGGGGGTGCACGTCCACCTCCTTCACGGTGGCCGTGGTTCCGTCCTCCTTCTTGACGGTCACCATCCCCCCGTCTTTGCTCTGGATCTGCCCCTTCATGTATTCGACCTTATCGTCCACGACAAAGCACTCGGTCTTGATGTCGAAGGCTCGGGTCTGGGCCTCCAGGCGCTCCCTGTCCGACTTCCTCAGGAAAGGAGCCGCCTTCCCGAACTCGGCCATCAGAGCGTCACCCATGGTTGAGAGGTGGAGGTTCAGCGACGGATCGATCCAAGAGGTCTTTGCTCCCGTGAGGCTGACGCAGGACTGCTCTCCCTCAGCAGCAGCGCACCTTTATAAAGGCGCCCCGCGACCAAATTAGGAGATAACCGCTAAAACAAAGGATGACACTAAATTTGTCCCGGGACGTGGAGACACGGCGAGGGCAGCTCCAGGACCTTTGGCTGTTAGAGTCCATTTTAGGAGACGGAGCGTTGCACGGCTTATCTGCCGGCTGATAGGACGTCCTGACACCTGCTCTCCATTTAGACTCCTCTGCTGCTGCTCATCCTCAGAGTAAGAACGTCTTTATTCCTCTGCCTGAACACGTCTTTCTCATAAAGAGCACGAGTCTTTGTGTCTTTGTGTCTTTGTGTCTTTGTGTCTTTGTGTTTCTGTAAACTGTGAAAGTGTTTTTCTTTAAAGCGTCAGAGAAACAAACGTGTGTCAGACGTTAAGATGAGAGCGTCTCCTGACGGACCAGACGTTTCCTCTTCATCTCCTCGGCTCAGAAAACAGAAACCACAGAATTTTATTTATGTTTCAGATGTAAAATTTAAAAAATCAAACAAAGGGAAATAAATAATTCACTTAATTAGTGAATTATTTAATTTATGAAAGAGGAGTTTGAAATAATGTGTTTCATGTTTACGTCAATAATGAAAGATTTAATAACTTTTCATAAACGTGTGTTAAAGTGTCCTCTAGCAGCATAAACGTGTGCTAAAGTGTCCTCTAGCAGCATAAACGTGTGTTAAAGTGTCCTCTAGGAGCATAAACGTGTGTTAAAGTGTCCTCTAGGAGCATAAACGTGTGTTAAAGTGTCCTCTAGCAGCATAAACGTGTGTTAAAGTGTCCTCTAGGAGCATAAACCTGTGTTAAAGTGTCCTCTAGGAGCATAAACGTGTGTTAAAGTGTCCTCTAGCAGCATAAACGTGTGCTAAAGTGTCCTCTAGGAGCATAAACGTGTGTTAAAGTGTCCTCTAGGAGCATAAACGTGTGCTAAAGTGTCCTCTAGGAGCATAAACGTGTGCTAAAGTGTCCTCTAGCAGCATAAACGTGTGCTAAAGTGTCCTCTAGGAGCATAAACGTGTGTTAAAGTGTCCTCTAGCAGCATAAACGTGTGCTAAAGTGTCCTCTAGGAGCATAAACGTGTGCTAAAGTGTCCTCTAGCAGCATAAACGTGTGCTAAAGTGTCCTCTAGGAGCATAAACGTGTGTTAAAGTGTCCTCTAGCAGCATAAAAGTGTGCTAAAGTGTCCTCTAGGAGCATAAACGTGTGCTAAAGTGTCCTCTAGGAGCATAAACGTGTGCTAAAGTGTCCTCTAGGAACATAAACGTGTGCTAAAGTGTCCTCTAGGAGCATAAACCTGTGTTAAAGTGTCCTCTAGGAGCATAAACGTGTGTTAAAGTGTCCTCTAGGAGCATAAACGTGTGTTAAAGTGTCCTCTAGGAGCATAAACGTGTGCTAAAGTGTCCTCTAGGAGCATAAACGTGTGTTAAAGTGTCCTCTAGGAGCATAAACGTGTGTTAAAGTGTCCTCTAGGAGCATAAACGTGTGTTAAAGTGTCCTCTAGGAGCATAAACGTGTGTTAAAGTGTCCTCTAGGAGCATAAACGTGTGTTAAAGGCTCCTCTAGGAGCATAAACGTGTGTTAAAGTGTCCTCTAGGAGCATAAACGTGTGTTAAAGTGTCCTCTAGGAGCATAAACGTGTGCTTAAGTGTCCTAGGAGCATAAACGTGTGCTAAAGTGTCCTCTAGGAGCATAAACGTGTGCTAAAGTGTCCTCTAGGAGCATAAACGTGTGCTAAAGTGTCCTCTAGGAGCATAAACGTGTGCTAAAGTGTCCTCTAGGAGCATAAACGTGTGCTAAAGTGTCCTCTAGGAGCATAAACGTGTGTTAAAGTGTCCTCTAGGAGCATAAACGTGTGTTAAAGTGTCCTCTAGGAGCATAAACGTGTGCTAAAGTGTCCTCTAGGAGCATAAACGTGCGTTAAAGTGTCCTCTAGGAGCATAAACGTGCGCTAAAGTGTCCTCTAGGAGCATAAACGTGTGCTAAAGTGTCCTCTAGGAGCATAAACGTGTGTTAAAGTCTCTAGGAGCCTTAACGTGTGTTAAAGTGTCCTCTAGGAGCATAAACGTGTGTTAAAGTGTCCTCTAGGAGCATAAACGTGTGTTAAAGTGTCCTCTAGGAGCATAAACGTGTGTTAAAGTGTCCTCTAGGAGCATAAACGTGTGCTAAAGTGTCCTCTAGGAGCATAAACGTGTGTTAAAGTGTCCTCTAGGAGCATAAACGTGTGTTAAAGTGTCCTCTAGGAGCATAAACGTGTGCTAAAGTGTCCTCTAGGAGCATAAACGTGTGCTAAAGTGTCCTCTAGGAGCATAAACGTGTGTTAAAGTGTCCTCTAGGAGCATAAACGTGTGTTAAAGTGTCCTCTAGGAGCATAAACGTGTGCTAAAGTGTCCTCTAGGAGCATAAACGTGTGTTAAAGTGTCCTCTAGGAGCATAAGCGTGTGTTAAAGTGTCCTCTAGGAGCCTAAACGTGTGCTAAAGTGTCCTCTAGGAGCATAAACGTGTGCTAAAGTGTCCTCTAGGAGCATAAACGTGTGTGCTATTAGCTGCTACTGTTAGCTAGCTGCTAATGTTAGCTATTGTTAGCTAGCTGCTAATGTTAGCTACTGCTACCTAGCTGACATAGCAACATCCTGTCTCAGGTGGATAAGGTTGTACTTTATAAGCTAGCGTTAGCGTCTTGCTAATGTTGTTATTGTTGTTCTGCAACAAAACCCTTTTTGTTTGTTTGTGTTCTGAGAAACACGATGTTTGTTTAAAGTAACAACGTTGTTGTTGTTGTTCCCACGTGACTTTATTGACAAACATGAAGATTAAAAAAACGCCCTGAGATCAAAACACAAATATTTACATTTTTAACTACGACCCAAAAAAACACGATTCATAAATATGTTCAACACGACTGTTTACAAACACCTGAGCGTGTTTGTTTACAAACACCTGAGCGTCTGTTTGTTTACAAACACCAGAGCGTTTGTTTACAAACACCAGAGCGTCTGTTTGTTTACAAACATCTGAGCGTCTGTTTGTTTACAAACACCAGAGCGACTGTTTGTTTACAAACACCAGAGCGTTTGTTTACAAACACCAGAGCGTCTGTTTGTTTACAAACACCTGAGTAGCTGTTTGTTTACAAACGCCCGAGCGGCTGTTTGTTTACAAACACCCGAGCGTCTGTTTGTTTACAAACACCCGAGCGTCTGTTTGTTTACAAACACCTGAGCGGCTGTTTGTTTACAAACGCCCGAGCAGCTGTTTGTAAACAAACACCTGAGCGTCTGTTTGTTTACAAACACCTGAGCGGCTGTTTGATCAAATAACGTAATTCATAAAAGTCCACTTCATGGTTGTCATGGCAACAACGGTGGTGATGATGTCACGTGTCAGGCGATGATGTCACAGGTCAGGTGATGATGCCACAGGTCAGGTGATGATGTCACAGGTCAGGTGATGATGTCACACAGGTTTGGTGATGATATCACAGGTTAGATGATGATGTCACAGGTCAGGTGATGATGTCACAGGTCAGGTGATGATGTCACAGGTCAGGTGATGATGTCACAGGTCCGGTGATGATG
>NC_139844.1:28250261-28252761 GCF_963691815.1 Echiichthys vipera
CTAAGAACGCCTCACAAAGACTCTACGGACAAACCAGGAAGAGGAGGAGAGACCCTGCCCGGAGGAAGACCGGGGCCCCGTCTGGAGCCAGGCCCAGGAGGATCCTCTGGGGTCGGGGCGCTGCTGCACGGGGGGCAGTGAGGTGAGGGGCCTGGAGGGTCCAGACCCGGGCAGCAGAGGCTCTGGGGACGTGGAGCGTCCCCTCTCTGTGGGGGAAGGAGCCGGAGCTTGTGAGGGAGGTGGAGCTCCCAGTTAGATCTGGGGGGGCTCACCTCCACACACAGTCTGGATCTGGACCCGTGCTCCTGGATAGGGGCTGGACCCTGGTCTTCTCTGGAGGGGCCCAGGGTGTGAGGGGCCGGGCGGGTGTACCCGAGTAGTGCGGGTGAACTGGGACCGTCTGGAGGAGGCCCCTGTCCCAGAGACCTTCACCTCACACCTCCGGAGGAGCTTTTCTGGCGTCCCTGTGGAGGTTGGGGGCATCGAACCGGAGCGGGCGATGTTCAAAGCTTCCACTGCTGAAGCTGCAGCGGTGAGCTGTGGCCTCAAGGTCTCAGGTGCCTCAAGGGGCGGGGACCCTGGAGCACCGTGGTGGACCCCGGGGGTCAGGGGTCCCCCTGAAGAAGGAGGCCTTCAGGATCTGGTCTCCCAGAAGAGTTCCTGCTCCTGAGACCTGATCCAGGATCAGAGGCTGGAGCTGCTGCCCCTGAGACCTGATCCAGGATCAGAGGCTGGAGCTGGTCCCCTGAGACCCGGCCCCGTGTAAACGTTTGTAGATGAATCAGATTAAAGGTTCAGACAGAAAAACTACATTTCCCATGAGCACTCACTGCTGGTCAGCTCCGGGCTGAGGACCAGGACCGTGACCTTGGAGGCGTGTGATTGGTCGTTGGAGTCGGTGACGGTCAGCTGGAAGACGTAGGAGCCGGGCCGCAGGTCGGACACACGCACCTGGTCAGGTAAGTCCGTGTCCTGCCGAGGAGACTTGGTTTGAATCACCTGATTGACAGTAGAGTCCCTGTTCCCATTGGTCAGCGCGGTGTTAGGCTCCGCCCCCTGACTGTGTCCTTACCTCCATCTTGGCGCCGGCGTCCCCGCTCTGCAGGGTCCAGCGGTAGCCGGTGATGTGGGCGTCGCCCAGCGCCAGGCTCTGGATGCCGTTGAGCGTCACCGTCTCGCCGGGCTGAACGATGACATCACGGCCAGCAATGGCGATGGGCGGAGCCTGTTCACCTGGAGACACACAGGGACGAACAGGAGCAGACTTTCAAAATAAGAGCTTTGGTTCAGGACAACGTGGTTCTGCAGCAGCACGGGTCCCAGCTTCTCTGTGGGTCCAGATCTGGACTCACCTGGTCCCTGTGGCCCCTGTGTGGACTCACCTGGCCCCTGTGTGGACTCACCTGGCCCCTGTGGACTCTGTGGTCCCTGTGTGGACTCTGTGGCCCCTGTGGTGACTCACCTGGCCCCTGTGGCCCCTGTGTGGACTCTGTGGTCCCTGTGTGGACTCTGTGGCCCCTGTGTGGACTCACCTGGTCCCTGTGTGGACTCACCTGGTCCCTGTGGCCCCTGTGTGGACTCTGTGGCCCCTGTGGTCCCTGTGTGGACTCACCTGCTCCCTGTGTGGACTCTGTGGCCCCTGTGGTCCCTGTGGTCACTCACCTGGCCCCTGTGGCCCCTGCAGGTGTCTCTGGAACACGGAGTCCCGGATGTAGCTCAGGAACCCGTCCTGGTTGACGAACCTGCAGACGAAGCGGTTCCTGTGCACGCAGTCGAACAGGACGCACGTGCGGTTCTGTGACGCGGGGCCGCGCGGCGGCTCCAGCAGCGCGAGGTTGCAGCGCGGGTCCGCGCAGCACGCGCTCCGACAGGTGTCCTCGGAGCGCGCATGCGCAGTGTCCAGCAGCGCCGCGCCCTCCTTCACCGCGTCCTCCGCGTCCAGCACGAAGTTCTGCTGACCGGCGCGGAAAGAGCCGCCGCAGGCCGCGGCCGCGTCCTCCGCCGCTCCGGAGGGCCGCAGGAGGAGGAGGAGGGGGAGGAGGAGGAGGGAGGAAGAGGAGAAGGAGGAGGAGGAGGAGGAGGAGCGCGGGGGCATCTTCACGGTGAACGGAGCCGAAGAAAAACGTTTTCCGCTCCTGACGCGTCCGAACTGAGCTGCTGCGGTGCTCAGGTGAGAGTGTGTGTGAGTGTGTGTGAGTGTGTGTGTGTGAGTGTGAGAGTCTCACCTGCTCACTAACAGGAAGAGGCTGAGGACACGCCTGTGACCCGACCCCTCAGTGACGTCACTCAGGTGTGACACCTGCGGGAGGAACAAACAGGTGTTCCCTCGGTTTCCATGGCACCAGTCAGTAAAGCGTGACGTCACCTGCTGTTCATGAGCTCAGATATTCCTTTATTATTATTATAATAACTATTATATATGTGGTATGCCACTGCACCAGGGTCACTTCCATGTCTGGGGCGGCACGGTGGTGTGGTGGTTAGCACTGTCCCCTCACAG
>NC_139844.1:28257761-28270261 GCF_963691815.1 Echiichthys vipera
CACCTGTCACTCACCTGTCACTCACCTGTCACTCACCTGTCCCTCACCTGTCCCTCACCTGTCACACACACACCTGTCACTCACCTGTCCCACACCTGTCCCTCACCTGTCACACACACACCTGTCACTCACCTGTCCCACACCTGTCCCTCACCTGTCACACACACACCTGTCACACACCTGTCCCTCACCTGTCCCTCACCACACACACACACCTGTCACTCACCTGTCCCACACCTGTCCCTCACCTGTCACACACACACCTGTCACACACCTGTCCCTCACCTGTCCCTCACCACACACACACACCTGTCCCTCACCTGTCACTCACCTGTCCCTCACCTGTCACTCACCTGTCACTCACCTGTCCCTCACCTGTCCCTCACCTGTCACTCACCTGTCACTCACCTGTCCCTCACCTGTCACTCACCTGTCCCTCACCTGTCACTCACCTGTCACTCACCTGTCACTCACCTGTCCCTCACCTGTCCCTCACCTGTCACTCACCTGTCACTCACCCGTCCCTCACCTGTCACTCACCTGTCCCTCACCTGTCACTCACCTGTCACTCACCTGTCCCTCACCTGTCCCTCACCTGTCACTCACCTGTCACTCACCCGTCCCTCACCTGTCACTCACCTGTCCCTCACCTGTCCCACACCTGTCTTTAAACTCCGTCTTTAACCAACAGGAACTTGTGTCCTGAGGAGCTGCAGGACGACGTCTTCCTCCGTCCTGGTGAGAGAGGACCGGGTCTGCAGGTCCAGGGTCCACCACCAGGTGAGTCTGGGGTCCAGGTGAGTCTGGGGTCCAGGTGAGTCTGGGGTCCAGGTGAGTCTGGGGTCCAGGTGAGTCTGGGGTCCAGGTGAGTCTGGGGTTCAGGTGAGTCTGGGGTCCAGGTGAGTCTGGGGTCCAGGTGAGTCTGGGGTCCAGGTGAGTGTCCCTGATCTGGTCTCAGGTGTTCTGTGTCTCTGGGCAGGCGGAGTCTCCCAGGTTGGTCCTCAGGCTGAAGGGGAGGTCCTGTCCTCCACTGAAGACCTGCAGACCGGCTCCCAGAGACCAGCGTCGAAGACCAAAAGATACCTGAGCCCCATCCAGGAGGCCAGTGTGGAGGCCAACGCTCAGTCCGCCGGGGTCTGTAGTCAGGACCAGAACCAGGAGGACCAGGACCAGGAGGACCAGAACCAGGAGGGCCAGGACCAGGAGGACCAGAACCCGGAGGGCCAGGAGGACCAGGACCAGGAGGACCAGGACCAGGAGGACCAGAACCCAGAGGACCAGGACCAGGGGAACCAGAACCAGGAGGACCAGGAGGACATGGATCTGGAGCAGCAGGAGCCGGGCCCTGGTGAGTCCCCAGAGTTCAGCCGTCCCTTCATCGCCACAGTGCTGTTGAAATGATTGGTCCTGGTGTGTCTGTCCCAGTCGAGGACGCCTCTCTGGACCCGTGTGACCCGGACCTGAGGCGGCGGCTGCTGGACCTCCGTGATGTCACTTCCTCTCCAGACTTCCACTCAGAGTCCCGACCGCTCCCCACCGTCGAGCAGGACGACTGTCTGCAGCTGGGTCTGTCCTCTGTCCCCACGTCCTCCTGTCTGTCCCCACGTCCTCCTGTCTGTCCCCACGTCCTCCTGTCTGTCCCCACGTCCTCCTGTCTGTCTGTCCTCATGTCTGTCCTCCTGTCTGTCCTCATGTCTGTCCTCATGTCTGTTTGTCCTCATGTCTGTCCTCATGTCTGTCCTCATGTCAGTCCTCATGTCTGTCCTCATGTCTGTTTGTCCTCATGTCTGTCCTCCTGTCTGTCCTCATGTCTGTCCTTCTGTCAGTCCTCCTGTCTGTCCTCCTGTCTGTCCTCATGTCTGTCCTCATGTCAGTCCTTCTGTCTGTCCTCATGTCTGTCCTCATGTCTGTCCTCCTGTCTGTCCTCATGTCTGTTTGTCCTCATGTCTGTCCTCATGTCTGTCCTCATGTCAGTCCTTCTGTCTGTCCTCATGTCTGTCCTCATGTCTGTCCTCATGTCTGTCCTCCTGTCTGTCTGTCCTCCTGTTTGTCCTCATGTCTGTCCTCATGTCTGTCCTCCTGTTTGTCCTCATGTCTGTCCTCATGTCTGTCCTCCTGTCTGTCCTCCTGTTTGTCCTCATGTCTGTCCTCATGTCTGTCCTCCTGTCTGTCCTCCTGTTTGTCCTCATGTCTGTCCTCCTGTCTGTCCTCCTGTTTGTCCTCATGTCTGTCCTCCTGTTTGTCCTCATGTCTGTCCTCCTGTCTGTCCTCATGTCTGTCCTTCTGTCAGTCCTCATGTCTGTCCTCACGTCTGTCCTCTTTCTGTCCTCATGTCTGTCCTTCTGTCAGTCCTCATGTCTGTCCTCCTGTCTGTCCTCTGTCCCCACGTCCTCCTGTCTGTCCTCATGTCTGTCCCCACGTCCTCCTGTCTGTCTGTCCTCATGTCTGTCCTTCTGTCAGTCCTCATGTCTGTCCTCCTGTCTGTCCTCTGTCCCCACGTCCTCCTGTCTGTCCTCATGTCTGTCCCCACGTCCTCCTGTCTGTCTGTCCTCATGTCTGTCCCCACGTCCTCCTGTCTGTCCTCTGTCCCCACGTCCTCCTGTCTGTCTGTCCTCATGTCTGTCCTCCTGTCTGTCCTCCTGTTTGTCCTCCTGTCTGTCCTCATGTCTGTCCTCCTGTCGGTCCTCATGTCTGTCCTCATGTCTGTCCTCCTGTCTGTCCTCCTGTTTGTCCTCCTGTCTGTCCTCCTGTCTGTCCTCCTGTTTGTCCTCATGTCTGTCCTCCTGTCGGTCCTCATGTCTGTCCTCCTGTCTGTCCCCACGTCCTCCTGTCTGTCCTCCTGTCCCCCTGTCCTCTCTTTAGTGTCTCTCACTGACCCGTCCTCTCCGTCCTCTCCGTCCTCCAGGGGACACCACGTACCTGGTCTGCTCCAGACTGGTGGACGCAGGACTCTTCTGCGTGTTTGAAGGCGTGTCGGACGACAGCGGCGTGCTCCTGAAGGTGAGGACGCGTTCACGTGTCAGGCGCCCGTGAAAACTCTCTGACATCATCCCGTGTCCCCGCAGGTGGACCGCCGCCCCGTCCCCTGGGACTTCCATCTGTCCCTGCGTCTGAGGGACGCGTCCCCCGACAGCCTGCCCCACACCAGCTGCTTCCTGTTCCTGGACGGCTGCATCACGGTCTTCACCACGCCGCCGGGCCACAAGTTCACCGTGAGTCACAAGTTCACCGTGAGTCACTTCCTGTTCAGAACAGGTTCACCGTGAGTCACTTCCTGTTCAGAACAGGTTCACCTTGAGTCACTTCCTGTTCAGAACAGGTTCACCTTGAGTCACTTCCTGTTCATAACAGGTTCACCGTGGGTCACTTCCTGTTCACTGTGAGTCACTTCCTGTTCATTATGAGTCCCTTCCTGTTCAGGACAGATTCACTGTGACTCACTTCCTGTTCCTGTCCCTGAGGTCTGAGGAAGGAACACACACTTAACCTGTGTGTGTGTGTGTGTGTGTGTGTGTGTGTGTGTGTGTGTGTGTGTGTGTGTGTGTGTGTGTGTGTGTGTGTGTGTGTGTGTGTGTGTGTGTGTGTGTGTGTGTGTGTGTGTGTGTGTGTGTGTGTGTGTGTGTGTGTGTGTGTGTGTGTGTGTGTGTGTGTGTGTGTGTGTGTGTGTGTGTGTGTGTGTGTGTGTGCAGCGTGTGTCGGAGTGTGTCCTCAGTGAGGTGTGTGTGTGTTTTAAAGTGGTGGCCCTGCTGCAGCTGGTGTTGCGTCTGCACTCGTGTCGCCTGCTGCACGCCGCCCTGACGCCTCAGCTGCTGGCGTGCTGCTCCCGTGGCGCCCTGACCCCGGACGCCGTGTTCCCGGTGGACTGGTCCTCGTCTCTGGACCTGGACCTGCAGACGGAGGTCAGGCGGGCGCAGCAGGTCCCGTCGGCGCGGCGCTACATCAGCCTGGGCCTCCTGGAGCCCGCCGCCCCGCCGCAGCAGGTAACGCCCGAGTCCACGCCAGAGTCCACGCCGCACGCAGCGCCGCCGCTCCACGACCCGCTGACTCCTCCCCTTTCCGCCCTCAGGTGGACCTGCTGGGCCTCGCCGAGACCGTCCACGTCCTGCTGACCAACGCCGCCATGGTCCCCGTGAGAGACGAGGGCGGCTGGACCGCAGAGGCGTTCAGAGGAGACGCCGCCAGGTACGACTCTTCACCTCCTTTACTCCTGAAGTGTTCCCGGTTTGTTCCCGGTGTGTCCCCGGTGTGTTCCCGGTGTGTTCCTTTTTGTTCCCGGTGTGTTCCTGTGTGTTCCCGGTTTGTTCCTGTTTGTTCCCGGTGTGTTCCCGGTGTGTTCCCGGTTTGTTCCTGTTTGTTCCCGGTGTGTTCCCGGTGTGTTCCCGGTGTGTCCCCGGTGTGTTCCTGATTGTTCCCGGTGTGTTCCCGGTGTGTTCCCGGTGTGTTCCCGGTGTGTTCCCGGTGTGTTCCTGTTTGTTCCCGGTGTGCTCCCGGTGTGTTCCCGGTGTGTTCCCGGTGTGTTCCTGTTTGTTCCCGGTGTGTCCCCGGTGTGTTCCCGGTGTGTTCCCGGTGTGTTCCCGGTGTGTCCCCGGTGTGTTCCCGGTGTGTTCCCGGTGTGTTCCCGGTGTGTTCCCGGTGTGTTCCCGGTGTGTTCCTGTTTGTTCCCGGTGTGTCCCCGGTGTGTTCCCGGTGTGTTCCCGGTGTGTTCCCGGTGTGTCCCCGGTGTGTTCCCGGTGTGTTCCCGGTGTGTCCCCGGTGTGTTCCCGGTGTGTTCCTGTTTGTTCCCGGTGTGTTCCCGGTGTGTTCCCGGTGTGTCCCCGGTGTGTTCCCGGTGTGTCCCCGGTGTGTTCCCGGTGTGTTCCCGGTGTGTTCCCGGTGTGTCCCCGGTGTGTTCCCGGTGTGTTCCTTTTTGTTCCCGGTGTGTTCCTGTGTGTTCCCGGTTTGTTCCTGTTTGTTCCCGGTGTGTTCCCGGTGTGTTCCCGGTGTGTCCCCGGTGTGTTCCTGATTGTTCCCGGTGTGTTCCCGGTGTGTTCCCGGTGTGTTCCCGGTGTGTTCCCGGTGTGTTCCTGTTTGTTCCCGGTGTGCTCCCGGTGTGTTCCCGGTGTGTTCCCGGTGTGTTCCTGTTTGTTCCCGGTGTGTCCCCGGTGTGTTCCCGGTGTGTTCCCGGTGTGTTCCCGGTGTGTTCCCGGTGTGTTCCCGGTGTGTTCCCGGTGTGTTCCCGGTGTGTTCCTGTTTGTTCCCGGTGTGTCCCCGGTGTGTTCCCGGTGTGTTCCCGGTGTGTTCCCGGTGTGTCCCCGGTGTGTTCCCGGTGTGTTCCCGGTGTGTCCCCGGTGTGTTCCCGGTGTGTTCCTGTTTGTTCCCGGTGTGTTCCCGGTGTGTTCCCGGTGTGTCCCCGGTGTGTTCCCGGTGTGTTCCCGGTTTGTTCCCGGTGTGTTCCCGGTGTGTTCCCGGTGTGTTCCCGGTTTGTTCCCGGTGTGTTCCCGGTGTGTTCCCTGTTTGTTCCCGGTGTGTTCCCTGTTTGTTCCCGGTGTGTTCCCTGTTTGTCCCCGGTGTGTTCCCGGTGTGTTCCCGGTTTGTTCCCGGTGTGTTCCCGGTGTGTTCCCTGTTTGTTCCCGGTGTGTTCCCGGTTTGTTCCCGGTGTGTTCCCGGTTTGTTCCCTGTTTGTTCCCGGTGTGTCCCCGGTGTGTTCCCGGTGTGTTCCCGGTGTGTTCCCGGTGTGTTCCCTGTTTGTTCCCGGTGTGTTCCCTGTTTGTCCCCGGTGTGTTCCCGGTTTGTTCCCGGTGTGTTCCTGGTTTTATTCCTGGTTTTATTCCTGGTCTTATTCCGGTTTGTTCCTCTGCAGCGACGCCTTCTCCAGGACGTGGCGCCGGTTCTTCCGCTCGTGTCTGAACGCTGACGGACGCTCGTCCACGTCGGTGCTGACGGAGCTGAAGGAGCAGCTGACGACGCTTTGTTCTTCTTCTGTGTGTCAATAAAGTTTAATCAGGATCTTTGTTCCAGTTTGAACCAATTATTCCACATCAGAGGGAAACAGATGCAAAATGACTAAAAATAGATGCAAAACCAGCACAAAAAGATGCAAAATGAGTAAAAATAGATGCAAAACCAGCACAAAAAGATGCAAAATGACTAAAAATAGATGCAAAACAGCACAAAAAGATGCAAAATGACTAAAAATAGATGCAAAACAGCACAAAAAGATGCAAAATGACTAAAAATAGATGCAAAACCAGCACAAAAAGATGCAAAATGACTAAAAATAGATGCAAAACAGCACAAAAAGATGCAAAATGACTAAAAATAGATGCAAAACCACCACAAAAAGATGCAAAATGACTAAAAATAGATGCAAAACCAGCACAAAAAGATGCAAAATGACTAAAAATAGATGCAAAACCAGCACAAAAAGATGCAAAATGACTAAAAATAGATGCAAAACAGCACAAAAAGATGCAAAATGACTAAAAATAGATGCAAAACAGCACAAAAAGATGCAAAATGACTAAAAATAGATGCAAAACAGCACAAAAAGATGCAAAATGACTAAAAATAGATGCAAAACCACCACAAAAAGATGCAAAATGACTAAAAATAGATGCAAAACCACCACAAAAAGATGCAAAATGACTAAAAATAGATGCAAAACCAGCACAAAAAGATGCAAAATGACTAAAAATAGATGCAAAACCAGCACAAAAAGATGCAAAAAGACTAAAAATAGATGCAAAACAACACAAAAAGATGCAAAATGACTAAAAATAGATGCAAAACCAGCACAAAAAGATGCAAAATGACTAAAAATAGATGCAAAACCAGCACAAAAAGATGCTAAATGACTAAAAATAGATGCAAAACCAGCACAAAAAGATGCAAAATGACTAAAAATAGATGCAAAACCAGCACAAAAAGATGCAAAATGACTAAAAATAGATGCAAAAGCACCACAAAAAGATGCAAAATGACTAAAAATAGATGCAAAACCACCACAAAAAGATGCAAAATGACTAAAAATAGATGCAAAACCAGCACAAAAAGATGCAAAATGACTAAAAATAGATGCAAAACCAGCACAAAAAGATGCAAAATGACTAAAAATAGATGCAAAACAACACAAAAAGATGCAAAATGACTAAAAATAGATGCAAAACCAGCACAAAAAGATGCAAAATGACTAAAAATAGATGCAAAACCAGCACAAAAAGATGCAAAATGACTAAAAATAGATGCAAAACCACCACAAAAAGATGCAAAATGAGTAAAAATAGATGCAAAACCAGCACAAAAAGATGCAAAATGACTAAAAATAGATGCAAAACAGCACAAAAAGATGCAAAATGACTAAAAATAGATGCAAAACAGCACAAAAAGATGCAAAATGACTAAAAATAGATGCAAAACCAGCACAAAAAGATGCAAAATGACTAAAAATAGATGCAAAACCAGCACAAAAAGATGCAAAATGACTAAAAATAGATGCAAAACCAGCACAAAAAGATGCAAAATGACTAAAAATAGATGCAAAACCACCACAAAAAGATGCAAAATGACTAAAAATAGATGCAAAACCAGCACAAAAAGATGCAAAATGACTAAAAATAGATGCAAAACCACCACAAAAAGATGCAAAATGACTAAAAATAGATGCAAAACCACCACAAAAAGATGCAAAATGACTAAAAATAGATGCAAAACCAGCACAAAAAGATGCAAAATGACTAAAAATAGATGCAAAACCAGCACAAAAAGATGCAAAATGACTAAAAATAGATGCAAAACAACACAAAAAGATGCAAAATGACTAAAAATAGATGCAAAACCAGCACAAAAAGATGCAAAATGACTAAAAATAGATGCAAAACCAGCACAAAAAGATGCAAAATGACTAAAAATAGATGCAAAACCAGCACAAAAAGATGCAAAATGACTAAAAATAGATGCAAAACCACCACAAAAAGATGCAAAACCAGCACAAAAAGATGCTAAATGACTAAAAATAGATGCAAAACCACCACAAAAAGATGCTAAATGACTAAAAATAGATGCAAAACCAGCACAAAAAGATGCAAAATGACTAAAAATAGATGCAAAACAACACAAAAAGATGCAAAATGACTAAAAATAGATGCAAAACCAGCACAAAAAGATGCAAAATGACTAAAAATAGATGCAAAACCACCACAAAAAGATGCAAAACCACCACAAAAAGATGCAAAATGACTAAAAATAGATGCAAAACCACCACAAAAAGATGCAAAATGACTAAAAATAGATGCAAAACCAGCACAAAAAGATGCAAAATGACTAAAAATAGATGCAAAACCAGCACAAAAAGATGCAAAATGACTAAAAATAGATGCAAAACAACACAAAAAGATGCAAAATGACTAAAAATAGATGCAAAACCAGCACAAAAAGATGCAAAATGACTAAAAATAGATGCAAAACCAGCACAAAAAGATGCAAAATGACTAAAAATAGATGCAAAACCAGCACAAAAAGATGCAAAATGACTAAAAATAGATGCAAAACCATCGTTTATAATGGTTTTCCCACATAAACTGTTTGTGAACGTCTGATGTGTCAATAAAGCTTTGTTGAATTGAAGCAGCTGTCATTCAAACTAAGCCCCGCCTCCTTCCTTCATACCTGAGACAAGGTGAGACAGGGACGAGTGAGGAGGGGGAGGGGCAGTGTGTGTGTGTGTGTGTGTGTGTGTGTGAAGGGGGAGGAGGATCTGCAGCAGAGAGGAGAGTCGTGTTTCTGAGCCGGAGCCGGACACAAGTGACTCACCTGGTCTCACCTGGACTCTGCTGGACTCACCTGGACTCTGCTGGACTCACCTGGACCCTCCTGGTCTCACCTGGACTCTGCTGGACTCACCTGGACTCACCTGGTCTCACCTGGACTCACCTGGTCTCACCTGGACTCACCTGGTCTCACCTGGACTCTGCTGGACTCACCTGGACCCTCCTGGTCTCACCTGGACTCACCTGGTCTCACCTGGACTCACCTTGACTCACCTGGTCTCACCTGGACCCTCCTGGTCTCACCTGGACTCACCTGGACCCTCCTGGTCTCACCTGGACCCTCCTGGTCTCACCTGGACTCACCTGGACCCTCCTGGTCTCACCTGGACCCTCCTGGACTCACCTGGACTCACCTGGACTCTGGCAGGTCAGTGGTTCCTCGTTTCTTTTCTGTTTAAACTAAAGTTTAAAGACTAACGGTCGAACCACAGACGGACTCTGAGACAACAGGGCCCCGGGCTCAGTCCTGTGAGGGCCCCCCCCCCCCCCCCCCGAGGCAGGAAGAAGGCTTTTATTTTGAAAGGTCTGAAGGAAGACACGTTTATGCTCCTAGAGGACACTTTAACACACGTTTATGCTCCTAGAGGACACTTTAGCACACGTTTATGCTCCTAGAGGACACTTTAACACACGTTTATGCTCCTAGAGGACACTTTAACCCACGTTTATGCTCCTAGAGGACACTTTAACACACGTTTATGCTCCTAGAGGACACTTTAACACACGTTTATGCTCCTAGAGGACACTTTAGCACACGTTTATGCTCCTAGAGGACACTTTAACACACGTTTATGCTCCTAGAGGACACTTTAACACACGTTTATGCTCCTAGAGGACACTTTAACACACGTTTATGCTCCTAGAGGACACTTTAACACACGTTTATGCTCCTAGAGGACACTTTAGCACACGTTTATGCTCCTAGAGGACACTTTAACACACGTTTATGCTCCTAGAGGACACTTTAGCACACGTTTATGCTCCTAGAGGACACTTTAACACACGTTTATGCTCCTAGAGGACACTTTAACACACGTTTAGGCTCCTAGAGGACACTTTAACACACGTTTATGCTCCTAGAGGACACTTTAACACACGTTTATGCTCCTAGAGGACACTTTAGCACACGTTTATGCTCCTAGAGAACACTTTAGCACACGTTTATGCTCCTAGAGGACACTTTAACACACGTTTATGCTCCTAGAGGACACTTTAACACACGTTTATGCTCCTAGAGGACACTTTAACACACGTTTATGCTCCTAGAGGACACTTTAGCACACGTTTATGCTCCTAGAGGACACTTTAGCACACGTTTATGCTCCTAGAGGACACTTTAACACACGTTTATGCTCCTAGAGGACACTTTAACACACGTTTATGCTCCTAGAGGACACTTTAACACACGTTTAGGCTCCTAGAGGACACTTTAACACACGTTTATGCTCCTAGAGGACACTTTAACACACGTTTATGTTCCTAGAGGACACTTTAACACACGTTTAGGCTCCTAGAGGACACTTTAACACACGTTTATGCTCCTAGAGGACACTTTAGCACACGTTTATGCTCCTAGAGGACACTTTAACACACGTTTATGCTCCTAGAGGACACTTTAGCACACGTTTATGCTCCTAGAGGACACTTTAACACACGTTTATGCTCCTACACTTTAACACACGTTTATGCTCCTAGAGGACACTTTAGCACACGTTTATGCTCCTAGAGGACACTTTAACACACGTTAAGTCTCCTAGAGGACACTTTAACACACGTTTAGGCTCCTAGAGGACACTTTAGCACACGTTTATGCTCCTAGAGGACACTTTAACACAGGTTTATGCTCCTAGAGGATACTTTAGCACATGTTTATGCTCCTAGAGGACACTTTAACACACATTTATGCTCCTAGAGGACACTTTAGCACACGTTTATGCTCCTAGAGGACACTTTAACACACGTTTATGCTCC
Organism: Echiichthys vipera; assembly: GCF_963691815.1. Lineage (NCBI taxonomy): Eukaryota > Metazoa > Chordata > Actinopteri > Perciformes > Trachinidae > Echiichthys > Echiichthys vipera. The sequence goes on from NC_139844.1 coordinate 28,268,537, forward strand.
TAGAGGACACTTTAGCACACGTCTATGCTCCTAGAGGACACTTTAACACACGTTTATGCTCCTAGAGGACACTTTAGCACACGTTTATGCTCCTAGAGGACACTTTAGCACACGTTTATGCTCCTAGAGGACACTTTAACACACGTTTATGCTCCTAGAGGACACTTTAGCACACGTTTATGCTCCTAGAGGACACTTTAACACACGTTTATGTTCCTAGAGGACACTTTAGCACACGTTTATGCTCCTAGAGGACACTTTAGCACACGTTTATGCTCCTAGAGGACACTTTATCACACGTTTATGCTCCTAGAGGACACTTTAGCACACGTTTATGCTCCTAGAGGACACTTTAGCACACGTTTATGCTCCTAGAGGACACTTTAACACACGTTTATGCGCCTAGAGGACACTTTAACACACGTTTATGCTCCTAGAGGACACTTTAGCACACGTTTATGCTCCTAAAGGACACTTTAGCACACGTTTATGCTCCTAGAGGACACTTTAACACACGTTTATGCTCCTAGAGGACACTTTAGCACACGTTTATGCTCCTAGAGGACACTTTAACACACGTTTATGCTCCTAGAGGACACTTTAGCACACGTTTATGCTCCTAGAGGACACTTTAGCACACGTTTATGCTCCTAGAGGACACTTTAACACACGTTTATGCTCCTAGAGGACACTTTAACACACGTTTATGCTCCTAGAGGACACTTTAACACACGTTTATGCTCCTAGAGGACACTTTAACACACGTTTATGCTCCTAGAGGACACTTTAACACACGTTTAGGCTCCTAGAGGACACTTTAACACACGTTTATGCTCCTAGAGGACACTTTAGCACACGTTTATGCTCCTAGAGGACACTTTAGCACACGTTTATGCTCCTAGAGGACACTTTAACACACGTTTATGCTCCTAGAGGACACTTTATCACACGTTTATGCTCCTAGAGGACACTTTAACACACGTTTATGCTCCTAGAGGACACTTTAACACACGTTTATGCTCCTAGAGGACACTTTAACACACGTTAATGCTCCTAGAGGACACTTTAGCACACGTTTATGCTCCTAGAGGACACTTTAGCACACGTTTATGCTCCTAGAGGACACTTTAACACACGTTTATGCTCCTAGAGGACACTTTAGCACACGTTTATGCTCCTAGAGGACACTTTAACACACGTTTATGCTCCTAGAGGACACTTTAGCACACGTTTATGCTCCTAGAGGACACTTTAACACACGTTTATGCTCCTAGAGGACACTTTAGCACACGTTTATGCTCCTAGAGGACACTTTAACACACGTTTATGCTCCTAGAGGACACTTTAACACACGTTTATGCTCCTAGAGGACACTTTAACACACGTTTATGCTCCTAGAGGACACTTTAGCACACGTTTATGCTCCTAGAGGACACTTTAGCACACGTTTATGCTCCTAGAGGACACTTTAACACACGTTTATGCTCCTAGAGGACACTTTAACACACGTTTATGCTCCTAGAGGACACTTTAACACACGTTTAGGCTCCTAGAGGACACTTTAACACACGTTTATGCTCCTAGAGGACACTTTAACACACGTTTATGCTCCTAGAGGACACTTTAGCACACGTTTATGCTCCTAGAGGACACTTTAACACACGTTTATGCTCCTAGAGGACACTTTAACACACGTTTAGGCTCCTAGAGGACACTTTAACACAC
>NC_139844.1:28275261-28290261 GCF_963691815.1 Echiichthys vipera
GTGTCTCTGTGTCTCCGTGTCTCTGTGTCTCTGTGTCTCTGTGTCTCTTTGTCTCCTTGTGTCTCCGTGTCTCGTGTCTCTGTGTCTCTTTGTCTCTTTGTCTCTGTGTCTCTGCAGACGATCGTGCGCGGCAGCTTCGTGGGACACGGCGACTACATCTCCCACGTCCTGTCTGAGCTGAGCCGTCTGTCCGTCACCAGCTCCAACTCCCTGCGCCGCAGCAGCCCGTCGGCACGGCGACGCGCCCGCTCGCTGGGCGGACTGGGCGACCTGCCGGAGGACGAGTCGTACCAGTACGAGCAGATCCACCACGGCGAGAAGACGGCGGGCGGGAGCGCCACCTACTGGCAGGACCGGATCCGACAGGTGCGCGGAGAGAAGCTGAACGGGGCGCTGCAGCGAGCCAAGTCCACCTGCGAGGTGGGGACTCTGTCCGAGGCCACGCCCCCCACACCTGTGTCGCCTCTGAGGACAGGTGTGAAGGGCCCCACAGGTGTGAAGGGCCCCACAGGTGTGAAGGGCCCCACAGGTGTGAAGGGCTGCACAGGTGTGAAGGGCTGCACAGGTGTGAAGGGCTGCACAGGTGTGAAGGGCCCCACAGGTGTGAAGGGCTGCACAGGTGAACAGTATGCCCGCATCCAGGGGGCGGGGCTAAGACACAGGACTGCAGAGACCGACGGCAGAACTCACCTGAGACTGAAGCCAGCAGCCAATCAGCTGCCTGACCTGCTGACCTCCTCCAGAGGAACTCCCAGAAGGCCTCACTCCTCCTACGACCTCAAGGTCAGACGCACCTCTCAGCTGTTAGCTTAGCATCAACATGTGTGTGTGTTTTTATTTTGTTGGACTTCAGCCTCTGATCCTGGATCAGGTCTCAGGGGCAGCAGCTCCAGCCTCTGATCCTGGATCAGGTCTCAGGGGCAGCAGCTCCAGCCTCTGATCCTGGATCAGGTCTCAGGGGCAGCAGCTCCAGCCTCTGATCCTGGATCAGGTCTCAGGGGCAGCAGCTCCAGCCTCTGATCCTGGATCAGGTCTCAGGAGCAGGAACTCTTCTGGGAGACCAGATCCTGAAGGCCTCCTTCTTCAGGGGGACCCCTGACCCCCGGGGTCCACCACGGTGCTCCAGGGTCCCCGCCCCTTGAGGCACCTGAGACCTTGAGGCCACAGCTCACCGCTGCAGCTTCAGCAGTGGAAGCTTTGAACATCGCCCGCTCCGGTTCGATGCCCCCGACCTCCACAGGGACGCCAGAAAAGCTCCTCCGGAGGTGTGAGGTGAAGGTCTCTGGGACAGGGGCCTCCTCCAGACGGTCCCAGTTCACCCGCACTACTGGGGCCCCATGCAGGACTCCATTCAGGGTCTCCAAGAAGGCCCCAGACTCTGAACTGCTGTTCGCTGCATCTGCACCAACAACAGTCAGAGCCCCCCCCCCACCACCCGCAGGCGTAAGGAGGCCACCCTCTGGTCCACCGGGGTCAACTCCAACACCGCGGCGCTCAGCCGGGGGTTTGAGAGTCTCCCCACACCCGCCCGGCCCCTCACACCCTGGGCCCCTCCAGAGAAGACCAGGGTCCAGCCCCTATCCAGGAGCACGGGTCCAGATCCAGACTGTGTGTGGAGGTGAGCCCCCCCAGATCTAACTGGGAGCTCCACCTCCCTCACAAGCTCCGGCTCCTTCCCCCACAGAGAGGAGACGCTCCACGTCCCCAGAGCCTCTGCTGCCCGGGTCTGGACCCTCCAGGCCCCTCACCCTCACTGCCCCCCGTGCAGCAGGGCCCCCCCCCCCCCCCTGAGCTGCTCCGGGTCTCTCTTCCTCAGTTTTGCATGTTGTTTTTCTTTTATATTATTTTATTTACTTTGATATCATTTAACGTTGTTATTTATTTATATATGTGTCATAGAAGTGTGTGAAGCTTTATCACCTTTGTCTCCCCCAGCTGACCTCGCCCCCCTCCCCCCAGCTGACCTCGCCCCCCTCCCCCCTCCTGCTGCCCCCCTCCCCCCTCCTGCTGCCCCCTCCCAACAGCACCAGCAGCCCGATCATCACGGGTCGCCCTCAGCGCTCGCTCCGCTCCTCCTGCAGCTTCAACATGGGCCCGGCGCCGCCCCGCCCCCCGCCCTCGCCCTGCCGGCAGACGCCGCCCGACGGTGCGAAGGTGACCCACGAGCAGTTCAAGGCGGCGCTGCAGACGGTGGTGGACCCGGGCGACCCGAGAACCACTCTGGAGAACTTTGTGAAGATCGGGGAGGGGTCCACGGGCGTCGTGTGCATCGCCAGGGAGAGACACAGCGGGCGCCAGGTGGCTGTGAAGATGATGGACCTCAGGAAGCAACAACGCCGCGAACTGCTCTTCAACGAGGTGCAGCAACGCCACGAACACACCAATTATTATTATTATCACATTAATATTTAAACACCACGTCAGGGTCAGAGGCCAGCGCCTGTCAGGGTCAGAGGCCGGTGCTGGTCAGAGGCCGGTGCTGGTCAGAGGCCGGTGCTGGTCAGGGTCAGAGGCCGGTGCTGGTCAGAGGCCGGTGCTGGTCAGGGTCAGAGGCCAGTGCTGGTCAGAGGCCGGTGCTGGTCAGGGTCAGAGGCCGGCGCTGGTCAGAGTCAGACGCAGGCGGTTCTGGTCTTGACCTGTGAACCTGCCGCCGGACCTCAGCACCTCCTGTGTCCCGTGTCCCTCAGGTGGCGATCATGAGGGACTACCGGCACCCCAACGTGGTGGCGATGCACCGCAGCGCTCTGGTGGAGGAGGAGCTGTGGGTGGTCATGGAGTACCTGCAGGGCGGCGCCCTCACGCACATCGTCAGTGAAACCAGGTGAGCCCCGCTGGTTCTGGACTCTGAGGGTCCTGGTCCGGGTCCTGGTCCTGGTCCTGGTCCTGGTTCTGGTTCTGGTTCTGGAGTGAACGCTGGTCCTGGTGTGTTTCAGGCTGAGCGAGGAGCAGACGGCCACGGTGTGCGAGGGCGTCCTGCAGGCGCTCAGTTACCTCCACGGTCAGGGCGTCATCCACCGGGACGTCAAGAGCGACTCCATCCTGCTGACGCTGGACGGGCGGGTAACCCCACGCACGCCACACGCCACACGCCACACGCACGCCACACGCACGGCACACGCCACACACACGCCACAGGCCACACACAGACACCACACGCCACACGGCACACGCCACACGCACGCCACACGCCACACGCACGCCACACATAAATACCCTTTACCGTAAAGTATTCTACACGACGACGGGTAAATGAATAATCGGTCCGGTGGATTTAATGTTCCTGATTCTTCTTCTTCTTCTTCTTCTTCTTCTTCTTCTTCTTCTTCTTCTTCTTCTTCTTCTTCTTCTTCTTCTTCTTCTTCTTCTTCTTCTTCTTCTTCTTCTTCTTCTCCTCCTCCTCCTCTTCCTCCTCCTCCTCCTCCTCCTCCTCCTCCTCCTCTTCCTCCTCCTCCTCCTCCTCCTCTTCCTCCTCCTCCTCTTCCTCCTCCTCCTCCTCCTCCTCTTCCTCCTCCTCCTTCTCCTCCTCCTCCTCCTCCTCCTCCTCTTCCTCCTCCTCCTCCTCCTCCTCCTCCTCCTCCTCTTCCTCCTCCTCCTCCTCCTCCTCTTCCTCCTCCTCCTCTTCCTCCTCCTCCTCCTCCTCCTCTTCCTCCTCCTCCTTCTCCTCCTCCTCCTCCTCTTCCTCCTCTTCCTCCTCCTCCTTCTCCTCCTCCTCCTCCTCTTCCTCCTCCTCCTCCTCCTCCTCTTCCTCCTCCTCCTCTTCCTCCTCCTCCTTCTCCTCCTCCTCCTCCTCTTCCTCCTCTTCCTCCTCCTCCTTCTCCTCCTCCTCCTCCTCTTCCTCCTCCTCCTCCTCCTCCTCTTCCTCCTCCTCCTCTTCCTCCTCCTCCTCCTCCTCCTCTTCCTCCTCTCCTCCTCCTCCTCTTCCTCCTCCTCCTCCTCTTCCTCCTCCTCCTTCTCCTCCTCCTCCTCCTCTTCCTCATCCTCCTCTTCCTCCTCCTCTTCCTCCTCCTCCTCAGATCAAACTGTCAGACTTCGGCTTCTGTGCTCAGATCAGTAAAGACGTCCCGAGGAGGAAGTCTCTGGTGGGGACGCCGTACTGGATGGCGCCTGAAGTCATCTCAAAGACGCCGTACGGGACCGAGGTACCGCCCACAACACGCCCCCGTGCCCCCTTCAGGGCCGGGGCCCGGTCCTGAACAGGTCCAGGGCCGGGGCCCGGTCCTGAACAGGTCCAGGGCCGGGGCCCGGTCGTGAACAGGTCCAGGGCTGTTGGTCGGTTGATCACGTTCAACTCAAACTAAATCTGCATCCGTCGTTTTCAAGACGAGCAGCAAAGTGTGATGTTGTTGTTGTTGTTGTTGTTGTTGTTGTTGTTGTTGTTGTTGTTGTTGAACCAGAACCAGGTCTGGGTGGGTCGTAAAGGGTCTGAGAGCACATTTAAAGGGCCGGCGCCGCTGCAGGAGCTCTGACAGCTTCCTGTTTCCTGCAGGTGGACATGTGGTCTCTGGGCATCATGGTGGTGGAGATGGTGGACGGAGAGCCGCCGTACTTCAGCGACACGCCCATCGCCGCCATGAAGAAGCTGAGAGACGACGCGGCGCCGAGCGTGAAGAACGTCCACAGGGTACTTCACACACACACACACACACACACACTCATCTTTATGACAGAGTGGGGACCCTGGAGCGGAGCATGCTCTGTGGGGACCTGGTTCTGAACCTCGTCACCAGGTAACAGGTGTTTGAGGCGCTCTGATGACATCACTCTGTGTCTCAGGTGTCGCCCGTGTTGAAGGACTTCCTGGGACGCATGCTGACGCGGGACACGCAGCAGCGCTCCGCCGCCGTCGACCTGCTGGAGCACCCGTTCCTGCTGCAGGCCGGCTCCCCGCGCTGCCTGGTGCCCCTGGTGGAGCAGCACCGCAAACGCATGTCGCTCTGCTGACACACCTGAGACTCACCTGAGACTCACCTGAGACTCACCTGAGACACACCTGTGACACACCTGAGACACCTGAGACTCACCTGAGACACCTGAGACTCACCTGAGACTCACCTGAGACACACCTGAGACACATGAGACTCACCTGAACACACCTGAGACTCACCTGAGACTCACCTGAGACACACCTGAGACACATGAGACTCACCTGAGACACCTGAGACTCACCTGAGACACTTGAGACTTACCTGAGACTCACCTGAGACACATCTGAGACTCACCTGAGACACACCTGAGACTCACCTGAGACACCTGAGACTCACCTGAGACTCACCTGAGACACACCTGAGACTCACCTGAGACACACCTGAGACTCACCTGAGACACCTGAGACTCACCTGAGACTCACCTGAGACTCACCTGAGACACCCCTGAGACTCACCTGAGACACACCTGAGACACACACCTGAGACACACCTGAGACACCTGAGACACACCTGAGACACACCTGAGACACCTGAGACTCACCTGAGACACACCTGAGACACATGAGACTCACCTGAGACACCTGAGACTCACCTGAGACACACCTGAGACACACCTGAGACACTTGAGACTTACCTGAGACTCACCTGAGACACATCTGAGACTCACCTGAGACACATCTGAGACTCACCTGAGACACACCTGAGACTCACCTGAGACACCTGAGACTCACCTGAGACTCACCTGAGACACACCTGAGACTCACCTGAGACACACCTGAGACACATGAGACTCACCTGAGACTCACCTGAGACACATCTGAGACTCACCTGAGACTCACCTGAGACTCACCTGAGACACATCTGAGACTCACCTGAGAAACATGAGACTCACCTGAGACACCCCTGAGACTCACCTGAGACTCACCTGAGACACACCTGAGACACCTGAGACTCACCTGAGACTCACCTGAGACACACCTGAGACACACCTGAGACACCTGAGACTCACCTGAGACTCACCTGAGACTCACCTGAGAAACATGAGACTCACCTGAGACACACCTGAGACACACCTGAGACTCACCTGAGACACACCTGAGACACCTGAGACTCACCTGAGAGCGTCCGGGCCGTGAGCTCAGCTCCTCATTGGTTGCTGAGGCCGTGACCTTTATTTTGAAAGTGTTGTGGTTACTTCCTGTTCACAGAAACATTTCAACAGTTTTTATTTCACCTGTGAATTTTATGTTTTTATGTTTTTATGTTTTTAATATTTTAAAAAACACGAGTCAATAAAACTGAAGCTGTTTCGAATGTTTTTATTTATTTAACACACGTTTATGCTCCTAGAGGACACTTTAGCACACGTTTATGCTCCTAGAGGACACTTTAACACACGTTTATGCTCCTAGAGGACACTTTAACACACGTTTATGCTCCTAGAGGACACTTTAGCACACGTTGATGCTACTAGAGGACACTTTAGCACACGTTTATGCTCCTAGAGGACACTTTAACACACGTTTATGCTCCTAGAGGACACTTTAACACACGTTTATGCTCCTAGAGGACACTTTAACACACGTTTATGCTCCTAGAGGACACTTTAGCACACGTTTATGCTCCTAGAGGACACTTTAACACACGTTTATGCTCCTAGAGGACACTTTAACACACGTTTATGCTCCTAGAGGACACTTTAACACACGTTTATGCTCCTAGAGGACACTTTAACACACGTTTATGCTCCTAGAGGACACTTTAGCACACGTTTATGCTCCTAGAGGACACTTTAACACACGTTTATGTTCCTAGAGGACACTTTAACACACGTTTATGCTCCTAGAGGACACTTTAACACACGTTTATGCTCCTAGAGGACACTTTAACACACGTTTATGCTCCTAGAGGACACTTTAGCACACGTTTATGCTCCTAGAGGACACTTTAGCACAGGTTTATGCTCCTAGAGGACACTTTAACACACGTTTATGCTCCTAGAGGACACTTTAACACACGTTTATGCTCCTAGAGGACACTTTAGCACACGTTTATGCTCCTAGAGGACACTTTAGCACACGTTTATGCTCCTAGAGGACACTTTAACACACGTTTATGCTCCTAGAGGACACTTTAACGCACATTTATGCTCCTAGAGGACACTTTAACACACGTTTAGACTCCTAGAGGACACTTTGACACACGTTTATGCTCCTAGAGGATACTTTAGCACACGTTTATGCTCCTAGAGGACACTTTAACACACGTTTACGCTCCTAGAGGACACTTTAACACACGTTTATGCTCCTAGAGGACACTTTAACACACGTTTATGCTCCTAGAGGATACTTTAGCACACGTTTATGCTCCTAGAGGACACTTTAACACACGTTTATGCTCCTAGAGGACACTTTAACACACGTTTATGCTCCTAGAGGACACTTTAGCACACGTTTATGCTCCTAGAGGACACTTTAACACACGTTTATGCTCCTAGAGGACACTTTAGCACACGTTTATGCTCCTAGAGGACACTTGAACACACGTTTATGCTCCTAGAGGACACTTTAACACACGTTCATGCTCCTAGAGGACACTTTAGCACACGTTTATGCTCCTAGAGGACACTTTAACACAGGTTTATGCTCCTAGAGGACACTTTAACACACGTTTATGCTCCTAGAGGACACTTTAACACACGTTTATGCTCCTAGAGGACACTTTAGCACACGTTTATGCTCCTAGAGGACACTTGAACACACGTTTATGCTCCTAGAGGACACTTTAACACACGTTCATGCTCCTAGAGGACACTTTAACACACGTTTATGCTCCTAGAGGACACTTTAGCACACGTTTATGCTCCTAGAGGACACTTTAGCACACGTTTATGCTCCTAGAGGACACTTTAGCACACGTTTATGCTCCTAGAGGACACTTTAACACACGTTTATGCTCCTAGAGGACACTTTAACACGTTTATGCTCCTAGAGGACACTTTAGCACACGTTTAAGCTCCTAGAGGACACTTTAACACACGTTTATGCTCCTAGAGGAGACTTTAACACACGTTTATGCTCCTAGAGGACACTTTAGCACACGTTTATGCTCCTAGAGGACACTTTAACACACGTTTATGCTCCTAGAGGACACTTTAACACACGTTTATGCTCCTAGAGGACACTTTAACACACGTTCATGCTCCTAGAGGACACTTTAACACACATTTATGCTACTAGAGGACACTTTAGCACACGTTTATGCTCCTAGAGGACACTTTAGCACACGTTTATGCTCCTAGAGGACACTTTAGCACACGTTTATGCTCCTAGAGGACACTTTAACACACGTTTATGCTCCTAGAGGACACTTTAACACGTTTATGCTCCTAGAGGACACTTTAGCACACGTTTAAGCTCCTAGAGGACACTTTAACACACGTTTATGCTCCTAGAGGAGACTTTAACACACGTTTATGCTCCTAGAGGACACTTTAGCACACGTTTATGCTCCTAGAGGACACTTTAACACACGTTTATGCTCCTAGAGGACACTTTAACACACGTTTATGCTCCTAGAGGACACTTTAACACACGTTTATGCTCCTAGAGGACACTTTAACACACGTTTATGCTCCTAGAGGACACTTAAGCACACTTTAGGCTCAGGTGTGTTTGGAGCCCTCTGCTGGTTACTATCGTCATGCTTCCTGGGGCGCATGCGCAGAGTGCCGCAGACGGACCTGCAGTGGTTTTAGGAGAAGTTTCCGGAGGTGAGTTTAACTTTAAAGTGTGTGTGTGTGTGTGTGTGTGTCTGTGTGTGTGTGTGTGTGTGTGTGTCTCTCTCTGTGTGTGTGTGTGTGTGTGTGTAACTTTCTTTAACGTTGATCAGACTCTTCCTCCCTGAGTCCTGCGGTGTTTCCGGTGCTCCGTCACTGAAGCTGCACATTTCCCGGTGTCGCGCGCGTGTGAAGCAGAAACTTCCGCTTTAAACAAACTTCAGTGTTTTCATCAGAGGCACGCGCTCACACCTGAACGGTGGCTCCGCCGCGGACACGCGCCCTGTCCGCCGCACCCGGAGCAGCGCGCTCAGGTTCGGTCACAGGTTCGATCCCGTCAAAGAGCGAAACGTCCGGAGCCGGAGTGACCGCGAGACCGAGGACAAGCGGAAGAAACTGATTCATCTGTTTCACACCGAGGTCTCTGTGTGTGTGTGTGTGTGTGTCTGTGTGTCTGTGTGTGCGTGTGTGTGATTGTGCCTGTGTGTGTGTGTCTCTGTGTGTGCGTGTGTGTGTGTGTCTCTGTCTGTGTCTGTCTGTGTGTGTGTGTGTCTCTGTGTGTGTGTGTGTGTGTGTGTGTGTGTGTGTGTGTGTGTGTCTGTGTGTGTGTGTGTGTCTGTGTGTGTGTCTGTGTGTGTCTCTGTCTGTGTGTGTGTGTGTGTGTGTGTGTGTGTCTCTGTCTGTGTGTGTGTGTGTGTGATTGTGCCTGTGTGTGTGTGTGTGTGATTGTGCCTGTGTGTGTGTGTGTGTGTGTGTGTGTGTGTGTGTGATTGTGCCTGTGTGTGTGTGTGTGTGTGTGTGTGTGTGTGTGTGTGTGTGTTATGATGATGATGGAAACTTCCTGTTCTTCTTCTTCTGCAGGTTTTTTGTTTTGCCCTCATCTTCCTCACAGCTGATGCTGACGTCATCATGGATGAAGGTCAGTGCTGTTCTCCGTCATGACGTCATTCTATGTGTGTGTGTGTGTGTGTGTGTCTCTGTGTGTGTGTGTGTGTGTGTGTGCGTGTGTGCGTGTGTGTGTGTGTGTGTGTGTGTGTCTGTGTGTGTGTGTGTGTGTGTGTGTTGACTGAAGGAGGAGCAGACGCAGCGTCCGTATTTGCTCTGATGATGAAAAAAAACAAAAAAAAACAAATAAATCAATAAAAGGAAAGTTAAACATCCTGCCAGTGGTCTGTTAGAGGGGGCGTGGTCTGTTAGAGGGGGCGTGGTCTGTTAGAGGGGGCGTGTCCTCTTAGAGGGGACAAAGTGTGTCGCCAGAGGGGGCGTGTCCCCTCGGAGGGGGCGTGGTCTGTCAGAGGGGGCGTGTGACGTCAGAGGCGGCTTTCCTCTGCTAATCAGGGCTGAGGCTAATTGGATTAGGCCCCGCCCCCTGGTGTGTGTCAGAGCAGCAGAGGGACGAGGACACGGACGATCAGAGGACGCCACGCTGTGTTCGAGGTAGGCTGGGAACTTACAGCGCCACTACACCCGAGGACACTGTTGTTGACGTGTTTGGGAACTGAGGACACTGTTGTTGACGTGTTTGGGAACTGAGGACACTGTTGAGGTGTTTGGGAACTGAGGACACTGTTGAGGTGTTTGGGAACTGAGGACACTTGTTGACGTGTTTGGGAACTGAGGACACTGTTGATGACGTGTTTGGGAACTGAGGACACTGTTGTTGACGTGTTTGGGAACTGAGGACACTGTTGTTGACGTGTTTGGGAACTGAGGACACTGTTGATGACGTGTTTGGGAACTGAGGACACTGTCGTTGACGTGTTTGGGAACTGAGGACACTGTCGTTGACGTGTTTGGGAACTGAGGACACTGTTGTTGACGTGTTTGGGAACTGAGGACACTGTCGTTGACGTGTTTGGGAACTGAGGACACTGTTGATGACGTGTTTGGGAACTGAGGACACTGTTGTTGACGTGTTTGGGAACTGAGGACACTGTTGTTGACGTGTTTGGGAACTGAGGACACTGTTGTTGACGTGTTTGGGAACTGAGGACACTGTTGTTGACGTGTGTGGGAACTGAGGACACTGTTGATGACGTGTTTGGGAACTGAGGACACTGTTGTTGACGTGTTTGGGAACTGAGGACACTGTTGTTGACGTGTTTGGGAACTGAGGACACTGTTGTTGACGTGTTTGGGAACTGAGGACACTGTTGTTGACGTGTTTGGGAACTGAGGACACTGTTGTTGACGTGTTTGGGAACTGAGGACACTGTTGTTGACGTGTTTGGGAACTGAGGACACTGTTGTTGACATGGTTTGGGAACTGAGGACACTGTTGTTGACGTGTTTGGGAACTGAGGACACGGTTGTTGACGTGTGGGAACTGAAGACACTGTTGTTGACGTGTGGGAACTGAGGACACTGTTGTTGACGTGTTTGGGAACTGAGGACACTGTTGTTGACGTGTTTGGGAACTGAGGACACTGTTGTTGACGTGTTTGGGAACTGAGGACACTGTTGATGACGTGTTTGGGAACTGAGGACACTGTTGTTGACGTGTTTGGGAACTGAGGACACTGTTGTTGACGTGTTTGGGAACTGAGGACACTGTTGTTGACGTGTTTGGGAACTGAGGACACTGTTGTTGACGTGTTTGGGAACTGAGGACACTGTTGTTGACGTGTGTGGGAACTGAGGACACTGTTGATGACGTGTTTGGGAACTGAGGACACTTGTTGACGTGTTTGGGAACTGAGGACACTTGTTGACGTGTTTGGGAACTGAGGACACTGTTGTTGACGTGTTTGGGAACTGAGGACACTGTTGTTGACGTGTTTGGGAACTGAGGACACTGTTGTTGACGTGTTTGGGAACTGAGGACACTGTTGTTGACGTGTTTGGGAACTGAGGACACTGTTGTTGACGTGTTTGGGAACTGAGGACACTGTTGTTGACGTGTTTGGGAACCGAGGACACTGTTGTTGACGTGTTTGGGAACTGAGGACACTGTTGATGACGTGTTTGGGAACTGAGGACACTTGTTGACGTGTTTGGGAACTGAGGACACTGTTGTTGACGTGTTTGGGAACTGAGGACACTGTTGTTGACGTGTGTGGGAACTGAGGACACTGTTGATGACGTGTTTGGGAACTGAGGACACTTGTTGACGTGTTTGGGAACTGAGGACACTTGTTGACGTGTTTGGGAACTGAGGACACTGTTGTTGACGTGTTTGGGAACTGAGGACACTGTTGTTGACGTGTTTGGGAACTGAGGACACTTGTTGACGTGTTTGGGAACTGAGGACACTTGTTGACGTGTTTGGGAACTGAGGACACTTGTTGACGTGTTTGGGAACTGAGGACACTGTTGTTGACGTGTTTGGGAACTGAGGACACTGTTGTTGACGTGTTTGGGAACTGAGGACACTGTTGTTGACGTGTTTGGGAACCGAGGACACTGTTGTTGACGTGTTTGGGAACTGAGGACACTGTTGATGACGTGTTTGGGAACTGAGGACACTTGTTGACGTGTTTGGGAACTGAGGACACTGTTGTTGACGTGTTTGGGAACTGAGGACACTGTTGTTGACGTGTGTGGGAACTGAGGACACTGTTGATGACGTGTTTGGGAACTGAGGACACTTGTTGACGTGTTTGGGAACTGAGGACACTTGTTGACGTGTTTGGGAACTGAGGACACTGTTGTTGACGTGTTTGGGAACTGAGGACACTGTTGTTGACGTGTTTGGGAACTGAGGACACTTGTTGACGTGTTTGGGAACTGAGGACACTTGTTGACGTGTTTGGGAACTGAGGACACTTGTTGACGTGTTTGGGAACTGAGGACACTGTTGTTGACGTGTTTGGGAACTGAGGACACTGTTGTTGACGTGTGGGAACTGAGGACACTGTTGTTGACGTGTTTGGGAACTGAGGACACTGTTGTTGACGTGTTTGGGAACTGAGGACACTGTTGTTGACGTGTTTGGGAACTGAGGACACTGTTGATGACGTGTTTGGGAACTGAGGACACTGTTGTTGACGTGTTTGGGAACTGAGGACACTGTTGTTGACGTGTTTGGGAACTGAGGACACTGTTGTTGACGTGTTTGGGAACTGAGGACACTGTTGTTGACGTGTTTGGGAACTGAGGACACTGTTGTTGACGTGTGTGGGAACTGAGGACACTGTTGATGACGTGTTTGGGAACTGAGGACACTTGTTGACGTGTTTGGGAACTGAGGACACTTGTTGACGTGTTTGGGAACTGAGGACACTGTTGTTGACGTGTTTGGGAACTGAGGACACTGTTGTTGACGTGTTTGGGAACTGAGGACACTGTTGTTGACGTGTTTGGGAACTGAGGACACTGTTGTTGACGTGTTTGGGAACTGAGGACACTGTTGTTGACGTGTTTGGGAACTGAGGACACTGTTGTTGACGTGTTTGGGAACCGAGGACACTGTTGTTGACGTGTTTGGGAACTGAGGACACTGTTGATGACGTGTTTGGGAACTGAGGACACTTGTTGACGTGTTTGGGAACTGAGGACACTGTTGTTGACGTGTTTGGGAACTGAGGACACTTGTTGACGTGTTTGGGAACTGAGGACACTGTTGTTGACGTGTGTGGGAACTGAGGACACTGTTGATGACGTGTTTGGGAACTGAGGACACTTGTTGACGTGTTTGGGAACTGAGGACACTTGTTGACGTGTTTGGGAACTGAGGACACTGTTGTTGACGTGTTTGGGAACTGAGGACACTGTTGTTGACGTGTTTGGGAACTGAGGACACTTGTTGACGTGTTTGGGAACTGAGGACACTTGTTGACGTGTTTGGGAACTGAGGACACTTGTTGACGTGTTTGGGAACTGAGGACACTGTTGTTGACGTGTTTGGGAACTGAGGACACTGTTGTTGACGTGTTTGGGAACTGAGGACACTGTTGTTGACGTGTTTGGGAACCGAGGACACTGTTGTTGACGTGTTTGGGAACTGAGGACACTGTTGATGACGTGTTTGGGAACTGAGGACACTTGTTGACGTGTTTGGGAACTGAGGACACTGTTGTTGACGTGTTTGGGAACTGAGGACACTGTTGTTGACGTGTGTGGGAACTGAGGACACTGTTGATGACGTGTTTGGGAACTGAGGACACTTGTTGACGTGTTTGGGAACTGAGGACACTTGTTGACGTGTTTGGGAACTGAGGACACTGTTGTTGACGTGTTTGGGAACTGAGGACACTGTTGTTGACGTGTTTGGGAACTGAGGACACTTGTTGACGTGTTTGGGAACTGAGGACACTTGTTGACGTGTTTGGGAACTGAGGACACTTGTTGACGTGTTTGGGAACTGAGGACACTGTTGTTGACGTGTTTGGGAACTGAGGACACTGTTGTTGACGTGTTTGGGAACTGAGGACACTGTTGTTGACGTGTTTGGGAACTGAGGACACTTGTTGACGTGTTTGGGAACTGAGGACACTGTTGTTGACGTGTTTGGGAACTGAGGACACTGTTGTTGACGTGTTTGGGAACTGAGGACACTGTTGTTGACGTGTTTGGGAACTGAGGACACTGTTGATGACGTGTTTGGGAACTGAGGACACTGTTGTTGACGTGTTTGGGAACTGAGGACACTGTTGTTGACGTGTTTGGGAACTGAGGACACTGTTGTTGACGTGTTTGGGAACTGAGGACACTGTTGTTGACGTGTTTGGGAACTGAGGACACTGTTGTTGACGTGTGTGGGAACTGAGGACACTGTTGATGACGTGTTTGGGAACTGAGGACACTTGTTGACGTGTTTGGGAACTGAGGACACTTGTTGACGTGTTTGGGAACTGAGGACACTGTTGTTGACGTGTTTGGGAACTGAGGACACTGTTGTTGACGTGTTTGGGAACTGAGGACACTGTTGTTGACGTGTTTGGGAACTGAGGACACTGTTGTTGACGTGTTTGGGAACTGAGGACACTGTTGTTGACGTGTTTGGGAACTGAGGACACTGTTGTTGACGTGTTTGGGAACCGAGGACACTGTTGTTGACGTGTTTGGGAACTGAGGACACTGTTGATGACGTGTTTGGGAACTGAGGACACTTGTTGACGTGTTTGGGAACTGAGGACACTGTTGTTGACGTGTTTGGGAACTGAGGACACTTGTTGACGTGTTTGGGAACTGAGGACACTGTTGTTGACGTGTGTGGGAACTGAGGACACTGTTGATGACGTGTTTGGGAACTGAGGACACTTGTTGACGTGTTTGGGAACTGAGGACACTTGTTGACGTGTTTGGGAACTGAGGACACTGTTGTTGACGTGTTTGGGAACTGAGGACACTGTTGTT
>NC_139844.1:28295261-28322761 GCF_963691815.1 Echiichthys vipera
TACTGTTGTTGTTGTTGTTGTTGTTGTGGCCGCTGTTGCTACTGTTGTTGTTGCTGTTGTTGTTGTTGCTGCTACTGTTGTTGTTACTGTTGCTGTTGTTGCTGCCGCTGTTGTTGTTGTTGCTGTTGTTGTTGTTGCTGTTGTTGTTGTTGCTGTTGTTGTTGCTGTTGTTGTTGTTGCCGCTGTTGCTGCTGTTGTTGTTGTTGCTGCTACTGTTGTTGTTACTGTTGCTGTTGTTGTTGCTACTGTTGTTGTTGTTGCTGTTGTTGCTGTTGCTACTGTTGTTGTTGCTACTGTTGTTGCTGTTGTTGTTGCTACTGTTGTTGCTGTTGCTGTTGTTGCTGTTGTTGTTGTCGCTGTTGTTGTTGCTACTGTTGTTGTTGTTGTTGCTACTGTTGTTGTTGTTGTCGCTGTTGATGTTGCCGCTGTTGTTGTTGTTGTCACTGTTGATGTTGTCGCTGTTGTTGTTGCTGCTACTGTTGTTGTCGCTGTTGTTGTCGCTGTTGTTGTTGTTGTTATTGTTGTCGCTGTTGTTGTTGCCACTGTTGTTGTTGTCGCTGTTGTTGCTTCTGTTGTTGTTGCAGTTGTTGTTGTTGCTGTTGTTGCTACTCTTGTTGCTACTGGTGTTGTTGTTTCCACTGTTGTTGCCGCTGTTGTTGTTGCTACTGCTGCTGTTGTTGTTGCTGTTGTTGTTGCCGCTGTTGTTGTTGTTGTTTCCACTGTTGGTGTTGTTGTTGCTGTTGTTGTTGTTGCTACTATTGTTGTTGTTGGTTCCACTGTTGGTGTTGTTGTTGCTGTTGTTGCTGTTGTTGTTGTTGTTTTTGCCACTGTTGTTGTTGTTGCCGCTGTTGTTGTTGACGTTGTTGCGTTTGTTGTGTTTGTTGTTGCTGTTGTTGTTGCCGCTGTTGTTGTTGCTGTTGTTGTTGCCGCTGTTGGTGTTGTTGTTGCTGTTGTTGTTGTTGCTGTTGTTGTTGTTGTTGCTGTTGTTGTTGTTGTTGTTGCTGCTGTTGTTGTTGCTGTTGTTGTTGCTGTTGTTGTTTTTGCTACTGTTGTTGTTGTTGCCGCTGTTGTTGTGTTTGTTGTGTTTGTTGTTGTTGCTACCCTTGTTGCTACTGTTGTTGTTGCCGCTGTTGTTGATGTTGCTACTATTGTTGTTGTTTTTTCCACTGTTGGTGTTGTTGTTGCCGCTGTTGTTGTTGTAGTTGTTGTGTTTGTTGTTGTTGCTGTTTTTGTTGTTGTTGCTGTTGTTGCTGTAGTTGTTGTGTTTGTTGTTGTTGCTGTCGTTGTTGTTGTTGCTGTCATTGTTGTTGTTGCTGTCGTTGTTGTTGTTGTTGCTGTTTTTGTTGTTGTTGCTGTCGTTGTTGTTGTTGCTGTTGTTGTTGTTGTTGCTGTTGTTGTTGCTGCTGTTGTTGTTGTTTTTGTTGTTGTTGTTTTTGCCACTGTTGTTGTTGTTGCAGCTGTTGTTGTTGTTGTAGTTGTTGTTGTTGCTGTCGTTGTTGTTGTTGTTGTTGTTGTTGTCGCCCCGGTCGTCATGGTGACGGTGTGTGTGTCCACAGCGAGCTGCTGCAGGCTCTCGACCTCTGTGCCAACGACCCCGTGGCCGTCGCCAGGTGCTTCGTCATGAAGGTGAGTTCAAGGAACCTCCGACGTTTCAGTGATTTCAGCCGATCTGCTTTTAATCCTGTTTGTTGGTAAACATCATTATTTATGTTTGTTTATGTTTGTTTATGTTTGTTTATGTTTGTTTATGTTTGTTTGTTTTGTTTCAGTGCGAATACTTTGAGATCTACACACAATACTGCACCAACTACCCAAAGTGAGAGTCACACCTGTTCTCACCTGTTCACACCTGTTCTCACCTGTTCACACCTGTTCACACCTGTCCTCACCTGTTCACACCTGTTCTCACCTGTTCTTCACCTGTTCTCACCTGTTCACACCTGTTCACACCTGTTCACACCTGTTCACACCTGTTCTCACCTGTTCTTCACCTGTTCACACCTGTTCTTCACCTGTTCTCACCTGTTCACACCTGTTCTCACCTGTTCTTCACCTGTTCACACCTGTTCACACCTGTTCACACCTGTTCTTCACCTGTTCTTCACCTGTTCTTCACCTGTTCTCACCTGTTCACACCTGTTCTTCACCTGTTCTTCACCTGTTCTCACCTGTTCTCACCTGTTCACACCTGTTCACACCTGTTCTCACCTGTCCTCACCTGTTCTCACCTGTTCACACCTGTTCACACCTGTTCTCACCTGTTCACACCTGTTCTCACCTGTCCTCACCTGTTCTCACCTGTTCACACCTGTTCACACCTGTTCACACCTGTTCTTCACCTGTTCACACCTGTTCTCACCTGTTCACACCTGTTCTTCACCTGTTCTCACCTGTTCACACCTGTTCTCACCTGTTCACACCTGTTCTCACCTGTTCACACCTGTTCTTCACCTGTTCACACCTGTTCTCACCTGTTCACACCTGTTCTTCACCTGTTCTCACCTGTCCTCACCTGTTCTCACCTGTTCACACCTGTTCACACCTGTTCACACCTGTTCTTCACCTGTTCACACCTGTTCTCACCTGTTCACACCTGTTCTTCACCTGTTCTCACCTGTTCACACCTGTTCTCACCTGTTCACACCTGTTCTCACCTGTTCTTCACCTGTTCTCACCTGTTCACACCTGTTCTTCACCTGTTCTCACCTGTTCACACCTGTTCTCACCTGTTCACACCTGTTCACACCTGTTCTTCACCTGTTCTCACCTGTTCTCACCTGTTCTCACCTGTTCTCACCTGTTCACACCTGTTCTCACCTGTTCTCACCTGTTCACACCTGTTCTTCACCTGTTCTTCACCTGTTCTCACCTGTTCTTCACCTGTTCTCACCTGTTCACACCTGTTCTCACCTGTTCCTCACCTGTTCTCACCTGTTCTCACCTGTTCACACCTGTTCTCACCTGTTCTCACCTGTTCACACCTGTTCTTCACCTGTTCTCACCTGTTCACACCTGTTCTCACCTGTTCCTCACCTGTTCTCACCTGTTCTCACCTGTTCACACCTGTTCTCACCTGTTCTCACCTGTTCACACCTGTTCTCACCTGTTCTCACCTGTTCTCACCTGTTCACACCTGTTCTCACCTGTCCACACCTGTTCTCACCTGTTCTTCACCTGTTCTCACCTGTTCTCACCTGTTCTTCACCTGTTCACACCTGTTCTCACCTGTTCACACCTGTTCTCACCTGTTCTCACCTGTTCTCACCTGTTCTCACCTGTTCTTCACCTGTTCTCACCTGTTCTTCACCTGTTCACACCTGTTCTCACCTGTTCTCACCTGTTCTCACCTGTTCTTCACCTGTTCTCACCTGTTCTCACCTGTTCTCACCTGTTCTCACCTGTTCTTCACCCGTTCTTCACCTGTTCTCACCTGTTCTCACCTGTTCTCACCTGTCCTCACCTGTTTCAGCTCGGTGGCCGCGCTGACTGAATGCATGAGGAATAAAACTCTGGCGAAGTTCTTCCGTGAGCGCCAGGCGTCGCTGAAGCGCTCGCTGCCTCTGGGTTCGTACCTGCTCAAACCGGTTCAGAGGATCCTCAAATACCACCTCCTGCTGCAGGTACGACCCCGGCTCACCTGCGTGACATCACCGCAGGCTAACGCAGGCACACACAGATATTCCCTCCGGGGCCCGATGACGTGGCGCCTGAGCGCTCTGTTGTGCGGCGTGATGGCGTTTAACCTTTAGTCTGAGTGTGTTTGATTTTCTTTTAGCTGCTTTTTTAAAACATGTACGAGCATCAAAACTTCAGGCATCGAACCAACGGATCAGAAAACACACAGGAAGTGACTCGTTTCAGAACTTCCTGTTCCTGAAGAACTCTGAAAACGTCACAACATCTTTATTTTACCGCTTTATTACTGTGACGATGCTGTTGTTGTTGTTGATGCTGATGATGTCATTGTTTATGTTGATGTTGTTGTTTATGTTGTTGTTTGTGTTGATGCTGATGATGTCATTGTTTATGTTGATGTTGTTGTTTATGTTGTTGTTGTTTGTGTTGATGCTGATGATGTCATTGTTTATGTTGATGTTGTTGTTGTTTATGTTGATGTTGTTTGTGTTGATGCTGATGATGTTGTTGTTTATGTTGATGTTGTTGTTTATGTTGTTGTTGTTTGTGTAGGAGATAGCGAAGCACTTTGACGCGCAGGAGGAGGGTTACGAGGTGGTGGAGGACGCCATCTACACCATGACAGGCGTGGCGTGGTACATCAACGACATGAAGAGGAAGCACGAGCACGCCGTCCGGCTGCAGGTCAGTGACCGCTCAGCGCTGAGGCCACGTCTGAGGTTTGTTGTTGTTGTTGTTGTTTACATCGACGCAGACGACGTGAACGTGTGTGTTCCTCAGGAGGTTCAGTCTCTGCTGCTGCACTGGAAGGGTCCGGACCTGACCACGTACGGCGAGCTCGTCCTCGAGGGAACCTTCAAAGTTCATCGCCGCAAAAACGAGAGGACGCTGTTTCTGTTCGAGCGCATGCTGCTCATCACCAAGCGCCGCGGAGAGCACTACGCCTACAAGACGCACATCTCTGTGAGCGGCTGCACACGGGCGCCACTGTGACTGGGCTAACTTTAGCTAACTCTAACCAGATAACTCTAACCAGCTAACTTTAACCAGCTAACGTTAACCAGCTAACGTTAACCAGATAACTCTAACCAGCTAACCTTAACCAGCTAACTTTAACCAGCTAACTTTAACCAGCTAACGTTAACCAGATAACTCTAACCAGCTAACTTTAACCAGCTAACTTTAACCAGCTAACTTTAACCATCTAACTTTAACCAGCTAACTTTAACCATCTAACTTTAACCAGCTAACTTTAACCAGCTAACTTTAACAAGCTAACTTTAACCATCTAACTTTAACCAGCTAACTTTAACCATCTAACTTTAACCAGCTAACTTTAACAAGCTAACTTTAACCAGCTAACTTTATTCATCTAACTTTAACCATCTAACTTTATCCATCTAACTTTAACCAGCTAACTTTAACCAGCTAACTTTAACCAGCTAACTTTATCCATCTAACTTTAACCATCTAACTTTAACCAGCTAACTTTAAGCCAGCTAACTTTAACCAGCTAACTTTATCCATCTAACTTTATCCAGCTAACTTTAACCAGCTAACTTTAAGCCAGCTAACTTTAACCAGCTAACTTTAGCTAGCTAACTTTAACCAACTAACTTTAACCAGCTAACTTTAACCAGCTAACTTTAACCAGCTAACTTTAGCATCTAACTTTAGCATCTAACTTTTTCCAGCTAACTTTATCCGGCTAACTTTATCCAGCTAACTTTATCAAGCTAACTTTAACCAGCTAACTTTATCCAGCTAACTTGATCCCCCGTGTGTTTCCAGTGTTCCACTCTGATGCTGATTGAAAGCGCCAAAGACTCTCTGAGCTTCAGTGTGACTCATTACAAACATCCCAAACAGCCGCACACCGTCCAGGTGAGAGTGTGTGTGTGTGTGTGTGTGTGTGTGTGTGTGTGTGTGTGTGTGTGTGTGTGTGTGTGTGTGTGTGTGTGTGTGTGTGTGTGTGTGTGTGTGTGTGTGTGTGTGTGTGTGTGTGTGTGTGTGTGTGTGTGTGTGTGTGTGTGTGTGTGTGTGTGTGTGTGTGTGTGTGTGTTTATTGTCATGTCTTAATGTTGTTTCAGGCAAAAACCGTTGAGGAGAAGAAACTCTGGGCTCATCACATCAAACGCATCATTCTGGAAAACCACCACGCCATCATCCCCCAGAAGGTGACACCAGTAACACCAGTGACACCAGTAACACCAGTGACACCAGTATAAACCAGTGACACCAGTAACACCAGTAACACCAGTGACACCAGTAACACCAGTTACACCAGTGACACCAGTGACACCAGTGACACCAGTAACACCAGTAACACCAGTAACACCAGTAACACCAGTAACACCAGTGACACCAGTAACACCAGTGACACCAGTATAAACCAGTGACACCAGTGACACCAGTAACACCAGTAACACCAGTAACACCAGTAACACCAGTGACACCAGTAACACCAGTTACACCAGTAACACCAGTGACACCAGTAACACCAGTAACACCAGTAACACCAGTAACACCAGTGACACCAGTAACACCAGTGACACCAGTATAAACCAGTGACACCAGTAACACCAGTAACACCAGTGACACCAGTAACACCAGTTACACCAGTAACACCAGTAACACCAGTGACACCAGTGACACCAGTGACACCAGTGACACCAGTGACACCAGTAACACCAGTGACACCAGTAACACCAGTGACACCAGTGACACCAGTGACACCAGTGACACCAGTGACACCAGTAACACCAGTAACACCAGTATACACCAGTGACACCAGTGACACCAGTGACACCAGTAACACCAGTGACACCAGTGACACCAGTAACACCAGTAACACCAGTAACACCAGTAACACCAGTATACACCAGTGACACCAGTAACACCAGTAACACCAGTAACACCAGTATACACCAGTGACACCAGTAACACCAGTAACACCAGTAACACCAGTAACACCAGTGACACCAGTAACACCAGTGACACCAGTAACACCAGTAACACCAGTAACACCAGTAACACCAGTATACACCAGTGACACCAGTATACACCAGGGACACCAGTGACACCAGTAACACCAGTAACACCAGTATACACCAGTGACACCAGTAACACCAGTGACACCAGTGACACCAGTATACACCAGTGACACCAGTATACACCAGTGACACCAGTAACACCAGTAACACCAGTATACACCAGTAACACCAGTATACACCAGTAACACCAGTATACACCAGTGACACCAGTGACACCAGTAACACCAGTATACACCAGTGACACCAGTAACACCAGTATACACCAGTAACACCAGTATACACCAGTGACACCAGTAACACCAGTGACACCAGTGACACCAGTGACACCAGTATACACCAGTGACACCAGTGACACCAGTAACACCAGTAACACCAGTGACACCAGTAACACCAGTAACACCAGTAACACCAGTAACACCAGTGACACCAGTATACACCAGTAACACCAGTAACACCAGTAACACCAGTGACACCAGTGACACCAGTAACACCATTATACACCAGTAACACCAGTAACACCAGTATACACCAGTAACACCAGTAACACCAGTAACACCAGTGGCACCAGTGACACCAGTAACACCAGTAACACCGGTATACACCAGTGACACCAGTATACACCAGTGACACCAGTGACACCAGTAACACCAGTATACACCAGTGACACCAGTAACACCAGTAACACCAGTATACACCAGTGACACCAGTGACACCAGTGACACCAGTATACACCAGTGACACCAGTGACACCAGTGACACCAGTATACACCAGTATACACCAGTAACACCAGTAACACCGGTGACACCAGTATACACCAGTGACACCAGTGACACCAGTGACACCAGTAACACCAGTATACACCAGTGACACCAGTGACACCAGTGACACCAGTGACACCAGTATACACCAGTGACACCAGTGACACCAGTAACACCAGTAACACCAGTGACACCAGTGACACCGGTATACACCAGTGACACCAGTGACACCAGTATACACCAGTATACACCAGTAACACCAGTAACACCAGTGACACCAGTATACACCAGTATACACCAGTAACACCAGTAACACCAGTATACACCAGTAACACCAGTATACACCAGTAACACCAGTGACACCAGTGACACCAGTGACACCAGTAACACCAGTGACACCAGTAACACCAGTATACACCAGTGACACCAGTAACACCAGTGACACCAGTAACACCAGTAACACCAGTGACACCAGTGACACCAGTGACACCAGTGACACCAGTATACACCAGTAACACCAGTAACACCAGTATACACCAGTGACACCAGTATACACCAGTAACACCAGTGACACCAGTGACACCAGTGACACCAGTGACACCAGTAACACCAGTGACACCAGTGACACCAGTAACACCAGTATACACCAGTGACACCAGTGACACCAGTATACACCAGTAACACCAGTGACACCAGTATACACCAGTGACACCAGTAACACCAGTGACACCAGTGACACCAGTAACACCAGTGACACCAGTAACACCAGTGACACCAGTGACACCAGTATACACCAGTATACACCAGTAACACCAGTGACACCAGGGACACCAGTGACACCAGTGACACCAGTGACACCAGTGACACCAGTGACACCAGTGACACCAGTAACACCAGTAACACCAGTGACACCAGGGACACCAGTGACACCAGTGACACCAGTAACACCAGTGACACCAGTGACACCAGTAACACCAGTAACACCAGTAACACCAGTAACACCAGTGACACCAGTATAAATGTTTGAAGTTGTCGTGTTTGTTTCAGGCTAAAGAGGCCATCTTGGAAATGGATTCCATCTGTAAGTTCATGTTTTATTGTTGTTGTTGTTGTTGCTGTTGTTGTCTCTCACGTTGTTGTTGTTGCTGTTGTTGTTGTTGCTGTTGTCTCTCATGTTGTTGTCTCTCATGTTGTTGTTTTTGTTGTCTCTCATGTTGTTGTCTCTCATGTTGTTGTTGTTGCTGTTGTTGTCTCTCATGTTGTTGTCTCTCATGTTGTTGTTGTTGCTGTTGTTGTCTCTCATGTTGTTGCTGTTGCTGTTGTTGTGTCTCATGTTGTTGTTGTTGTTGCTGTTGTTGATGTTGTTGTTCTTGATGTTGCTGATGTTGTTGTTGTTGTTCATGGTGTTGATGTTGTTGTTTATGTTGTTTGTGTTGTTTTTAATGTTGTTGTTGTTTACTCCGCAGACCCTCCCAGGTACCGTTTCAGCCCTGAGCGGCTGAAGAAAGCTCTTTCCTGTCAGTCGGACGAGTTCTCCAAAGACGGTCGTCAGGGGCGACGGCAGTCGGGTAAACACAAACAACAACACATGAACACAAACAACAACACATGAGGGTGTTTTTGTTTACAGGTGTTTCCTGCGTTCACTCTGTTTGTTTGTTTGTTTGTTTGTTTGTTTGTTTTCCTCAGACCCGACCAAACACGTCCTGAGGAGCACCAAAGGTAAAAGCACTTCCTTACAGCGTCACCATGACGACGGAAGGGAGGAAAACAGGAAGTGGAAGGTGTTTGTTGTTGTTGTTGTTGTTGACTCAGAGTTTCACAAACATCCTGTCTGCTCTTCTTCTCCTCCCGCTGCTGCTGCTGCTGCTGCTGCTGCTGCTGCTGATGATGATGATGATGATGATGATGATGATGATGATGATCACAGGCGGCGCTCAGGTACGACACGACCAAACTTCTTCCTCCTCAACTTTATCCTCAGAAGTGTTTTGCTCGCCCGTCAGCTCGGGAGTTAGCTTTAGCCGTTAGCTTTAGCCGTTAGCTTCAGCCGTTAGCTTTAGCCGTTAGCTTCAGCCGTTAGCTTTAGCCGTTAGCTTTAGCCCGATAGCTTCACACTTGTGTTGTGGGCTTTGAGCATCATCTGATTTGTTTACACCAACGACAGCTCCGACACAAACGCTGTTACCGTGGAAACGCTCCAGTCATGCTGCCGCCGGCGTCAACGCCGAACGTCTTTAGTTTGAACTCAACGTTTCTACTTTATCACAACTTTATTCTCCAGATATCAGCCGTGACTTCGTCTCTGAAGCTTCGTCTCTGAAGCTTCGTCTCTGAAGCTTCGTCTCTGAAGCTTCGTCTCTGAAGCTTCGTCTCTGAAGCTTCGTCTCTGAAGCTTCGTCTCTGAAGCTTCGTCTTCAGCTCAATGAACCTCGAAGCGTCCGAAAACAGAGGATTTCAGTCGTAGAACAGGAGGTTTAGTGTTCGGTGTCGTCACGGTGACGCAGCAGAGTTTGTGTTCGGTGTCGTCACGGTGACGCAGCAGAGTCTGTGTTCGGTGTCGCCACAGTGACGCAGCAGAGTCTGTGTTCAGTGTCGCCACGGTGACGCAGCAGAGTCTGTGTTCGGTGTCGTCACGGTGACGTTCATGAACGTCCTGCTGCACAGACTCTGAATGGACGGTTGATGTCACTTCCTGTGTGTTGCAGGAGGCGGACGCAGGCGGCAGGAAAGAAAACGGGCGACTCCCTGAAGAAGACGAGGCGAGTGGAACTGAACCGACACGTGAGCGGGCGACCAGCGGCACAGCGCAGGACTCGCAGGTTTGATTCTGCACACGAACACGACGACAGGACGAGTTCTGGTGTCTGTTTGTCTGAGAAGCCGAACCGAACCGTTCTGCAGCGACGCAGAGACACTCTTTACAAACAATCCTCTGGTTGTTCAAACACTTGTTCTGATGGTTGCTCCTCTCTAGTCCTGCACAGATGAGCTGCCCGAGGAGAAGCCGCCAGAGTCTGGAACGATAGAGAAGTCTGGACCAGGACCAGAACCCTCCTCTGATCCCCACAGTCTGTCCACTACACCTCCCAGGACCTCGGTGTCCCGTCGCAGGTCAGAAGAACTGAAACCTGAAAGAGACCCAGAGCCTCCAGAGCCTCCAGAGCCGCCGTCCTCCGCCTCGATCGACTCAGACTCAAAGACCCTGAGCAGCGGTGAATCCTCTGAGGACGAGGAGGATGTGAGCGAGGAGCAGGAGAAGGGGGGTGAGGCCCCCAGCAGCATCCTTCCTTCCTCGGTCCTGGACAAAGCCGACGCCATCGCTCAGCACTTCACCAACAGCATCAAGCGAGGAAACCTGGCCCAGGACGATGCCCGCTCCCTGGGCTGTGCCTCGCCGCGGCTCCCCAGCAGGACGGGCAGCAGCCTCAGCCTCACCGGCGAGCCCGTCGCCCGAACGCTGCGGCTCAACAGCGTCTGTTCTGACCCCGCGGAGGTCTTCGGCGTGACAGACTTGACCCTGCTGTCTCCTCGGGACGACAGCCTCGTTGACGCTGACCGAGGCATTCGGGGGCGTCGAGACTCCACCCTGTCCAAGCAGGACCAGCTGCTCATCGGCAAAATCAGGAGTTACTACGAGGACGCAGGGAACCGGGACGCCACCTTCAGCCTCCAGCGCAGAGAGAGCCTGACGTACATCCCCACCGGGCTGGTCCGGAGCTCCGTCAGCCGGCTCAACAGCATCCCCAGGGATGAACCGGTCCAGACCAATCCCTCCACCTCCACCTCCACCTACAGTCTGGAGTCCACTGCTTTACCCACAGATACCCGGGGACGCATGGTCTCCAGCGACTCTTTGGACTCTTTCAAGTCCGACCAGAGAAGCACGGACCCAGAAGACTCAGAAGGGAGCCACTGGTCCAGGTCTCAAAGCCTGCAGGACAACCTGTCAGAGGACGAGGAGTTCAGACCTTCATCTGAAATGATCCAGATCTGGCAGATGATGGAGCGGAAGATCTCCACATCCCCGAGTGAAGACGGAGGGCGGCGCGAACGCTCCCGAGAAGCTTCAAGAAGCTCCAGAGCGACCGACGTCGACCTTCCTGACGCGACTGAGACCCGGAACCAGAGCTGTGACCAGGACAGTGGAGCGTCCGACCCCAGCGTCAGTCCTCCGTCTCTCAAGGTCAAAGCCTCCGGAGTGAATCGGACAGGAAGTCTGAAGGACTCCCTGAAGGTGTTCGGGGGCGAAGAGGCCGTCGGCTTCAGGGCTCCGGTTCCTCGGGTGGCTCAGCTGAAGGCGGAGGCAGAGGGGGAACGTCCCAGCGAGGACTCGAACCAGCCGGGCGACGACGACGACGCAGACAAGACGAAGAGCAAAGTCCTGCACCTGGCCCGTCAGTACAGCCAGAGACTGAGGACGCCCAAACCGGTGGTCCGGCAGAGGAGTCAGGACCTCCTGATCAGCAAGAAGACCTTACCCTGCGTGCTGGAGGAGGAGGGCGCAGGTACGTGTCTGTCTTTGCCTCCTCGTGTGTCAGGCTGGGGCCGAGGTACGTGTGACCGCACCGTTCACACGTCCAGAGCAGGTGTTTAGGTACGGCTGATGTCCTGACGCAGCGTTCAGGACGCCAGAGCTGTAGTTCAGATGATCACAGAGACGGCGAGAGAGTAGTCTGGAGACGTGATCGGACGATATTCTCGGTCCTTATCTGTGTTTTTAGGCGTCTGTCATCAGTTCATCGTTAGTCTGGACGTGAATTTCATGATCTGCTTGATGTTTTGCAGGTAAACTGAACCCGACTCTGCCGCTGAGCCCCGCGGACCAGGTCCAGCCCGTGGCCCCCGGCCTCTCCTGCAGTGCCGTGGTGGTTTCCCCGGGCCGGGTTCGATCCCACAGCCCCCCCCGCCCCCTCAGTCCTCCTCCACCCGAGGGCTTCCACTGGCCCGACGTCCGACAGCTCCGCTCCAAGTACTCGGACCGCTCCCAGAACAGTCCTGTGAGCCGCAGTCGCTCGGTCCCGGAGCAGATGTGTGACGGCGGTCTGAGGCGACACTCCAGCTGCTCGTCCAGCCTCGTCCTCGCCGGAGGAGCTTCTGTCAGCGGCGTCCCTTCACAGCGGCCTCGTGGCGCCCGCGGGTCCAGCAGGGCGGAGCGTAGGAGGCGCCTCCACAGAGCCAACTCTCTGGACCCGCGGCTGAGCGCGGCACAAACGAGCGAGCTGCAGAAGCTCCAGGATCAGGCCGCAGACGGAGACTACGACGGTTACTACGTCGCAGCCGAGGGGCCGCGACCCGACGACCCCGAGCACAAGGTCATCGTCGTGGAGAAGCTCCCGGAGCCTGAACCCGCCGAGTCCGCCAAAGACGAAGACGACGACAACTACATCCAGATCCGCTCCCCGACCAGCAGGGAGAAGATCTCCATCATGGCCGTCGTCGACCGCTGCCGCGTCTACCAGGAGTCGGACGAGTACAAACAGAGGGAGGCCAAGGCCGAGGCGGCGAGGCTGCAAGAGCTCGACGCCGCCGCCGCGTCCTCAGACCATCAGGACGACGAGTCCCCGAAAGGGAAGACGGACGCCAGCGAGTCGCAGAGCACGGTGAAGCACCTGAGAGAGAAGTTTCAGAGCCTGAGCTGAAGAAAGGGAATCAAACCGGGAATCCAGGAACGCAGACGTGAACGACTCAAACGGTCGGAAGAAAAACTCTGAACCGCCGCAGACGTGCTGCACTCAGTTATGATCATCATTCATCCATTCATCTTCAGCCTCTCGTCCCTGTCGGGGTCTCGGGGGGCTGGAGCCGATCCCAGCTGACATCGGGCGTGAGGCGGGGTCCACCCTGGACAGGACGCCAGTCTATCACAGGACACATAGAGACGAACAGAGACAGACAACCATTCACACCTACGGGTGATTTAGAGTCATCAATGAACCCAACACCTGCACGTCTTTGAACTGTGGGAGGAAACCGGAGAACCCGGAGAAAACCCACACAGACACGGGGACAACATGCTCCACACAGAAGAGCCCCAGCAGGGATTCAAACCAGGAACCCTCTCACTGTGAGGCGACAGTGCTAACCACCACACCACCGTGTCGCCCTATTATTATTATTAATGTTTTAAATTTGCAGATCATGAAATAACGAAACTCTTTGTTTCATAATTTTTATTATTTTATGATGAAAAATCGTTGTTTAGCCAAAACGTTGCTTCTGAGACTTTGTAGATAAATATTTTTACTTTTATCCTCAGAATGTTGTTGTTGTTGTTGTTGTTGTTGTTGTTGTTGTTGTTGTTGTCGTGTTTGTTCCTCAGCTCGCTGGTTCGAACCCTCAGACGTCACTTTGCTGCAGTGTGTTGTTTCTGTGACGTGCAGCACAGGACACGTTTCAGAGGAGCGTCTTCTCTGCGTGAGGCCGGGCGTGGACGCCGTCAGGGTTAGCGTAGCTTAGCCTAGCTTAACGTAGCTTAGCATCGCGTCTCCACCTCGTCCCACTGCACCAAAGTGAAGCCAAACGTGCAGCAGCGTGTTCCCACTGAGCCTCAGGAGCGACGTGAGCGCTGGAGCAGGAAACCGACGCTCCGACTGCCACGAACGAACGTCTCTGTGGCTGCACGTGTCGTGCACGCCGGCCTGTGATTGGCTGAGGGTCCGGGGGCTGAGGGGCTGCTGGCGACACGGGTTCACCTGTGGAAAATGGTCGCGTTATTTTGTGATGAACGTGGGGGCGGCGCCCGTCATCGTTGGATCGTTGCCCGTCATCGTTGGGTCGTCGACCGTCATCGTTGGGGCGTCGCCCGTCATCGTTGGGGCGTCGCCCGTCATCGTGGGGGCGTTTGTGTCTCGCCGTCTTTAAGCCCCGCCTCCGTCTTTTATGGTAAATGAATTCAAACCAAAGTGAACGAACATCGGTGAAACATCTGAACGACCTCCGTCTCGTCCGTCTCTCAGACGTCGTTCGTGAACCAGATCGATGTTTGAGGACGTGAGCGGCGTCGGCGTCGCCGTCAGCGACCGTGTCAGCGTTGGCGTTGGCGACGCACAAACACTGAAACCAAAGTTTCACTGAGACTTCACGAGTTTTTAGAGTTTTATGCAAATGAGTTAAAAGGTTGATTCTTTTATTTATGCAGCATTAATGTGTGTAAGTGTCACACACACACACACACACACACACACACACACACACACACACACACACACACACACTGACACACACACACACTGACACACACACACACACACACACACACACACACACACACACACACACACACACACACGCACACAAACACACACACACACACACACACACTGACACATGTGGGACTTGAACCTGTGACTGTCCTGTACCCACTCGTCCACCCTGCACAGGATGTTTATTTATTCTCTGATGTAAATCTGTTGTCTGTTTCCATGGTTACGTGTGTGATGTCATCGTCTGTGTCTCAATAAAAACACAGAAAACAAAGAAAACGACCTCCATGTTAATGAACCAGTCCCCATAGACCTCCATGTTAATGAACCAGTCCCCATAGACCTCCATGTTAAACTGAACCAGTCCCCATAGACCTCCATGTTAATGAACCAGTCCCCATAGACCTCCATGTTAATGAACCAGTCCCCATAGACCTCCATGTTAATGAACCAGTCCCCATAGACCTCCATGTTAATGAACCAGTCCCCATAGACCTCCATGTTAATGAACCAGTCCCCATAGACCTCCATGTTAATGAACCAGTCCCCATAGACCTCCATGTTAAACTGAACCAGTCCCCATAGACCTCCATGTTAATGAACCAGTCCCCATAGACCTCCATGTTAAACTGAACCAGTCCCCATAGACCTCCATGTTAATGAACCAGTCCCCATAGACCTCCATGTTACTGAACCAGTCCCCATAGACCTCCATGTTAATGAACCAGTCCCCATAGACCTCCATGTTAATGAACCAATCCCCATAGACCTCCATGTTACTGAACCAGTCCCCATAGACCTCCATGTTAAAGAACCAGTCCCCATAGACCTCCATGTTAATGAACCAGTCCCCATAGACCTCCATGTTAATGAACCAGTCCCCATAGACCTCCATGTTAATGAACCAGTCCCCATAGACCTCCATGTTAAAGAACCAGTCCCCATAGACCTCCATGTTAATGAACCAGTCCCCATAGACCTCCATGTTAATGAACCAGTCCCCATAGACCTCCATGTTAATGAACCAGTCCCCATAGACCTCCATGTTAATGAACCAGTCCCCATAGACCTCCATGTTAAACTGAACCAGTCCCCATAGACCTCCATGTTAATGAACCAGTCCCCATAGACCTCCATGTTAATGAACCAGTCCCCATAGACCTCCATGTTAATGAACCAGTCCCCATAGACCTCCATGTTAAACTGAACCAGTCCCCCATAGACCTCCATGTTAAACTGAACCAGTCCCCATAGACCTCCATGTTAATGAACCAGTCCCCATAGACCTCCATGTTAATGAACCAGTCCCCATAGACCTCCATGTTAATGAACCAGTCCCCATAGACCTCCATGTTAATGAACCAGTCCCCATAGACCTCCATGTTAAAGAACCAGTCCCCATAGACCTCCATGTTACTGAACCAGTCCCCATAGACCTCCATGTTAATGAACCAGTCCCCATAGACCTCCATGTTACACTGAACCAGTCCCCATAGACCTCCATGTTAAACTGAACCAGTCCCCATAGACCTCCATGTTAATGAACCAGTCCCCATAGACCTCCATGTTAATGAACCAGTCCCCATAGACCTCCATGTTAGTGAACCAGTCCCCATAGACCTCCATGTCAATGAACCAGTCCCCATAGACCTCCATGTGAATGAACCAGTCCCCATAGACCTCCATGTTAGTGAACCAGTCCCCATAGACCTCCATGTTAATGAACCAGTCCCCATAGACCTCCATGTTAATGAACCAGTCTCCATAGACCTCCATGTTAATGAACCAGTCCCCATAGACCTCCATGTTAATGAACCAGTCCCCATAGACCTCCATGTTAATGAACCAGTCTCCATAGACCTCCATGTTAATGAACCAGTCTCCATAGACCTCCATGTTAGTGAACCAGTCCCCATAGACCTCCATGTTAATGAACCAGTCCCCATAGACCTCCATGTTAGTGAACCAGTCCCCATAGACCTCCATGTTAATGAACCAGTCCCCATAGACCTCCTCCCCATAGACTGGGACTGGACCAGGACCTGGTCTGACACACAATCCTCTGCCTGTAAGAGAAAATACATGACCCGAGCGACTTTACATCATTTACATACAAAAGAAAGAAAAGTGGTCCCAATACGCTGCCCTGAGGAACCCCACAGTGGTCCACCACACCCCCCCCCCCCCATTCCAATGCTAATGCTAATGCTAATGCTACTGAACCCATGAGTAAGTGTTTAGTCCACGTCTCAGATCCAGCTCCAGGTGACAGGAGGAGCTGCTGACGGGTTTCCTGCTCCGGTGTCTTCACTGAGGGGACTCTGGACCCGGCTCAGGTCTTATCTCCTCCGTCCTGTTAATGAGTGCTGGACTGGACGTGACTCTGCTGGTCCTCAGACTCTGGAGGGTTTGAACCGTGCGACGCCGTCCGCAGCTGCTTCTCTCCCAGTGTTTCCTCCTCACATGGAGCTGCAGAGGGTCTGGACCTGGACCTGGAGTGAGTCCAGCAGGTGAGAACGGGACCAGAGGAACCTGTAAATGTTGCTGGTTCTGAACCTCACAGATGTTTGTGTCTGAACTGGGCAACACTGAGCTGGTTTCACTGACGACCCTTTAGTACAGTCCGGGTCTCAACTGTCCCAGAGGCCTCAGCACCCTGTCTACATGGACCGGAGCCGGTCCAGGGCTGCCGGGCCCCTCCAACACCAGGGGCCCCCAAAGGAAGAGAAAAACCGAACCCGAGTTCAAGG
Organism: Echiichthys vipera; assembly: GCF_963691815.1. NCBI lineage: Eukaryota > Metazoa > Chordata > Actinopteri > Perciformes > Trachinidae > Echiichthys > Echiichthys vipera. The sequence goes on from NC_139844.1 coordinate 28,312,665, forward strand.
TTTTAAATTAAGATTGTTAAAGGTTGAATGTGTAGAACGATCAGAGCAGCTCCATCTAGAGTCTCCAGATCGTCTCAACAACAAAAAAGAAGTCCAGCAGTGGGGTTGCTCGAGGAGACCGGAGTCTGTTTGAGCCTGACCCAACTCACTCCAGGTGACTCTGGTTCCTCCTGTTCCTCTCATCCATCTGCTCCAAAGTGGTTTCAGGAGCTGGAGCCAATCAGGTTTCAGAGCTGTGACGTAGCTGAGCAGCGACTGTTGTGATGCAACAACAATGGCGTCTCTCACGGAGGAGCAGGCGCCAACATGGCCGCTGCTGTTTCCTCGTGTTTCTCTTTAAAGAACCAGAGAACGGCTCTGAGGCGTCACAGTCGGTTTCCATGGGAACAGCTGAAGCAGCACGTCAATAAAGATGACGGACAGGTGGTTTATCCAATCACAGGCAAGGATTTCCTGACCTCACTTTGCTGTGGAGCGATGGAGCCGGAGGAACCAGACTCACCCGAGGAGAGTCGGGTCCGTTTAAACCCGTCCCCTCCAGAAAAACACAGCATCAAAACAAGGATTAGAGGAGTTTGACTGACAGTTAGCGTTAGCCGTTAGCGTTAGCCGTTGCAGCTAAGTGCAGATGAAAGTGATGTTAGCATCCAGGAGCAGCGTAGCCGTGTGGGCGTGCGTTTGAATGGCGTTCCTCTCCTTTCTCTCAGTCCATGGAGTGAATGCTCGGCCTATAGTGACTCTGGTTGTTGCCCGTCTCCGCTCACTCAGCTGCTGGGACAAAGAACGCCCCCTTCACTGAGGCTCCCAAGCAGCTGCACGATCGGCTAACTCCATTTCACCCAGTGCCAGCCCACAGTAGCTGCACCCAACAACAGACAACCCTGGCAACCAGCCTACAGTAGCTGCACCCAACAACAGGCAACCCTGGAAACCAGCAACGCCCAACGCTATTGGCTGCTGCCATGGAAACAGAACGGGACAGGAAGTCAAACATTCAAACCTTCATTCAGACTAAAGAGAGTTTGACTCTGATTCTGTTTGACGTCGTGTCTTTGAAAGTTTGGGATCATCATCTTTTAGGTTTGTCCTGTTTCCAGACCCGTGCTCTCGTTTCCTCCCTGCAGCAGAGACGCTCCCTCTGGACCTCAGTGATGCGTCTGCAGCTCCCCCCAGTGGACCAGAGCAGAACTGCACCAGTCTGACTCTTCCGGTTCAACATGAGCTGACGTCACTGATATTTCTCAGAAGTGCTGAGGACGTGACTCTGCTGGTCCTCAGACTCTGGAGGGTTTGAACCGTGCGGTGTTTCCTCCTCACATGGAGCTGCAGAGGGTCTGGACCTGGACCTGGAGTGAGTCCAGCAGGTGAGACTGGGACCAGAGGAACCTGTAAATGTTGGACCATCTCCTGGACTTTCTTGGTGCTGGTTCTGAACCTCCGTTAGAACCCAGAGTTACAGAACGAGGCTTCAGAGACGTTTACAGGTGATGTTTGAGATTCTCAGCACTTTGGTTTCACTCTGAGTTACAACTGAACCGGGTGCTGGGGCTCAGGATCAGACCCAGGTGCTGGGGTTCAGGATCAGACCCCCGGTGCTGGGGCTCAGGATCAGACCCCGGTGCTGTGGCTCAGGATCAGTGCAGTGGAGGAAACACTGACATGATGTTGTGCTGTTAGCTGCTAATGTTAGCTGCTAATGTTAGCTACTGTTAGCTGCTAATGTTAGCTACTGTTAGCTGCTAACGTTAGCTGCTAATGTTAGCTACTGTTAGCTGCTAATGTTAGCTGCTAACGTTAGCTGCTAATGTTAGCTACTGTTAGCTGCTAATGTTAGCTGCTAATGTTAGCTGCTAATGTTAGCTGCTAATGTTAGCTGCTAATGTTAGCTGCTAATGTTAGCTACTGAAACCTACTGAAATGAAACCTAAGCTAGCTGTGACTCAGCTGCATGAATCTGCCGTCAGTTGCTTTGTGGCGTTGGCTGATGGAGGGAGTTAGCGAGTTAGCACTAGCCTGTACCCGAAAAACCTGTTTTGGCCCGGTGCGGAGGCACAGTGTGAGTGCGCCCGGAGCATCTCAGGTTTTTCAGCTGAACAGAAACTGAAACATGTTCGTGGAAACATCTGGAAACACTGGGACAGAGACTCGTCCACGTGTTGGAGTCTTCCAGAGGACTTTAGCAGCAGCAGGTGGAGACACAGGAACCACAGTTAAACGCTTATTTGATCCTTTAGTGATGTCAACATGATAAAACCTCTGATCCCAGTTCAGAGGAGTTCAGCTTTAAGCTCCTGACGTTCATTCATCTGTTTGATCTCTGCAGGTAGAAAATGGCGGAGCCGATAAAGGTGCTCCTGAAAACCTTAGAGTGTTTGACGGCAGAAGACTTTAAAGGCTTCAAATGGCACCTGCAGAAGAAGGAGCTGCTGAGAGGATTCCCCGCGATCGTGACGAGGCGCCTGGAGGAGGCCGACAGGATGGACACGGTGGACCTGATGTTCCAGACCTACGATAACAACACCATCACAGTGACCAGGATGGTGTTAGAGGAGATCCACAGACGCGACCTGGTGGAGACGTTATCAGAGAACATCCCCGGAGCTGCAGGTGAGTCAGAAACAGCGTGAGTTCAAATCCCTGCATGTGAAAAACCTGCTCATCCCGAAGACTTCAGCAAACAGGGAGTGTGTAGCTGACGTCTCCTGTGATCCACACACACACACACACACACACACACACACACACACACACACACACACACACACACACACACACACACGTGTTCAGTTTCAGCTCGGAGAAAAGAAAAAAGAGGCCAAACAAACTGTTTTATTATCCGAACCCCAACCAGTGAAGGCAAAGAGTACGAGCCAATCAGAGGCAGAGAGGGGCGGGTGATGCCTTCGCCCGTCATCCCAGTGGCTCCCAACACCATGTGTTCAGGAGGGTCCAGCCCACCTCACCACCGTCAGACCGGACTCTGGGCAGCCGGGCGGAGCAGGGGACAGGAAGCTGCTGGCAGACCTGAACAAGAGACTCTGCTTCCCAGCTGAGATCGCAGCCACCAAACTGACCAGACTCTCCAGGCTGCTGAAAAGGGGGGCCAGGGGCTGGGGAGGGAGAGGAAAGACTCCTTTGAGGCTTTCAAGTGAGATGATGGCGTCAGGGGAGTGAACCTGGGGCACTGGGTCACTGCTGAACCCTCTGGAGGTGAGGTGGGCTCGTCAGACCGAGGGCCCCCACAGGACAACGCAAAGGCTGCCATCACTCAACTGAGCACCCATGGAGGCTTAGCATTGCCTCAAGTCTGCATTCACTGGGATATCAAGGTCTAGTGCTGCACAACAGATCAGAGGCTCCAACGAGGTCAGCTGATGCAGACAGGAAGTGGTCCTGACACCAACCAGGAAGCAGTTGAGGACACGAAGAACTGTCTATGCCTGTCTAAGTGCAGCCCCTTGGCTCTGACGTCCCTCTGTGTGATGCCAGTGTTGAGGTCCTGTGTGCATGTGTGTGATGTGTGAACAGGTGAATCTAACATGTCTTCTTCTTCTAGTGAAGGAGCTGCAACAGTCCGGGGCGTCTGCTGGACCGGACCCTTCCAGGTATGGACCCACAGCCAGAGCTCCCACTCTGCAGCCTCTCTTCACATGAACCAGGAGGGTTCTCATGGTGGACTCAGTCAGGACTCATGTTCTTCCTGTTCTTCCTCCAGGGGGGTCCGTGCTGGAGAGCCGGGGCTCAAACCTGCGGACCTGAGGAGGTGTAAGTGCTGAACACAGTCGCGTCTCTTCACAGACCCTTCACATGTGTGTGATGATGAAGTGTGTTGTGTCTTTGTGTCTCCGTCAGATTCCTGTGAACTCACCGTGGACTCGAACACAGTGAACCGGAAACTCAAGCTGTCGGACAACAACAGGAAGGTGACGCACGTGAGAGAGAAGCAGCCGTACCCGGACCACCCAGAGAGGTTTGACCCCTGGGCCCAGCTGCTGTGTGGAGGCGCTCTGGCCGGTCGCTGTTACTGGGAGGTGGAGTGGACCGGATGGGTCCATGTAGCAGTGAGCTACAGAGGAATCAGCAGGAAAGGAGACAAATTTGAGTGTGGGTTTGGAAGAAACCCTCAGTCCTGGAGACTTTACTGCTCCGATGTTCAAGGGTACTCTGTGTGGCACAATAACAGATCAACCTCCATCCCCTCCTCCTCCTCCTCCTCCTCCGTCCGTGTCCCGCACAGAGCAGCCGTGTACGTGGACTGTCCTGCTGGGACTCTGTCCTTCTACAGAGTCTCCTCTGACTCCCTGATCCACCTCCACACCTTCAGCACCACCTTCACTGAGCCTCTCTACCCCGGGTTTAGGGTCGGGTTTGAGTCCTCCGTGTCCCTGTGTCCTCTGTAGGAGGACGAGGCGGATCACTGATGCTCTTAAATCTCCTCAGGGCTGAACTTGTTCTGTACAAACCTTAAAGTTCACTTCAATAAAGTTTCACCTGAGCTGCATCTGCTGATGTTTGTTCTCAGTTATTTATTATTCATAAACCAGTCTTCACTTCCCGAGGTGCTTGAAGTCCTTCACTTGGGGTCAGGACTCGTTCCAGACCCGGAGGAACAATCCAGCGGTTTCCTGCTGAGAGCCACGGCCTCAGATCCAGAGGTGCTGATCCTCATCCCGGCCGTTTCACACTCGGCTGTGAACCGATCCAGTGAGTGCTGAAGGTCCCTGACCCACGACGCCATCAGGACCACGTCAGAGACCAGATCCTCAGCCCACCCAGCTGCAGCCCCTCCCCACCACCACTACGCCTCCATATCCTGTCCATGAAAACCACAAACAGGATTGGTGACAGAGTGCCCCCCTGGAGGAGGAAGACCCCCACCGGGAACCACTCCGACTCACTGCCCAGGATCCGGACTCAGCTCTCTCTTTGGGGGTACAGAGACTGGACCCCCTCAGAAGTGACCCCCTCACCCCAGACTCCCCCAGCACCCCCCACAGTATCTCCAGGGACCCGGTCATGGGCCTTCTCCAGATCCACAAAGCACATGTAGACCGGATGGGCCCACTCCCAGACCCCCTCCAGGATCCTGGAGAGTGCAGAGCTGGTCCTGGTCCTGGTCCTGGTCCAGGTCCAGGACTGGATCCACCCGGTTCCTCTTCAGTCTGAGGTTCTACAGGACCAACCTCCTTTCCAGCACCTTGGAGTCGACTTCACCAGGGAGGCTGAGGAGTGTGATCCCCCTGGAACTGGCTCACACCCTCTGGTCCCCCTTTCTGAACAGGAACCACCACCCCGGTCTGACACTCCCTCGGCTCTGTCCCAGACTTCCACCAGTGTGTCAGAGACGTGTGGACCAGGACCAGGACCAGGACCAGGACCAGGACCAGGAGCAGGACCAGGACGGCCCCTCCAGACCCAGAGCTTTCAGCATGTGTGGATGCAGCTCATGGATCCTGGGGCTTTGCCTCTGTGGACTTGTTTCCTTCCTCAGTGACTTCTGTCAGAGATGTTGACGATGATCCCCATCAGCCTCCAGCTCTGCCTCTACAAAAGAGGGCGTGTTGGGCCCATTCAGGACTTCCTCAGAGTCCTTCCACCGCCCCATGACCTCATCAGCTGAGGGCACCAGCGTCCCGTCCTTACTGTGAACAGCTTGGACGGTTCCCCGTGTCCCCCTCCTGAGGTGCTGAATGGTGGTCCGGAAAATAAAAAAGCATTTATGGAGAAACTGAATCATTTATTTATTATTATTATTTAAAGCAGAAATGTTTGAAATGCAAATCTAATCTGCATCAGTGCAGAGATTCACAACTACAGTAAAACAGGCGTCTGAACGAGGTCAAACAGCATTATTATTATAATATAATGATGTTTTATATGTTTATATAATATAATGATGTTTTTGTTTTTTTTAAACTTATTTTTTTATTGAAATTTTCAAACAATAATTACAGCGTCAGGGTTCACATACTTCTCCAAACAATCACATTCGTGTCAGTGGTCTTCATGTCCAGTGGTGGTGGTGGTGGTGTCCTCTTCGTGCGTGTTTTTTTTTTTTTTTTTTAAAGGCTTATTAATTGAGTTTCTTTTCATCAGTAACAGTGTCAGGTTTCACTCACTCCATAAGGCGGCAAATCACGTATCTGTGTCATTACTGTCCAGTGGTATTGGTGACGTCCTCCTGTGTTCTATAATCCGTCCATTTTTCCCATTTATCCTGAAATTGTGTCTCTTGAAGTCGTAGTTTATGTGTCATTAATCCCATTACATATATTTCTTCCACAGTGCTCACCCACTGCTCCTCGGTCAGTGGTTCTGTTTTGTACCATAACCTTGTGATGGCTTTTTTACTCGCAGATAGCAGAACTTTAACAAGATACTCACCTTCTTTTTGTATTATGTCTTGTGTTAGATTATAGAGTCTCTTACATGACTTCGGGATCTCGTATCCTATTATTTTTCTTAGACCCCGCCATATTTTATCCCAATATCCAATTATCCCTTGGCAGGACCAACAAATATGCGTATGGGTAACGTTCATGTCTCCACACAGTCTCCAGCATGGTTGATGGTTACCTGTAGTTTCCTTCCTAATGTTCGGGGTTTTAAAAAACCTGACCGTGTTTTTCCAGTTGAATTGTCTCCAGCTCCTGGAGCTGGTGGACGAGCACTGTGTCTCACAGATCACAAACCATTCCTCCTCAGTTATTCGTTCCTTCAACTCTTTTTCCCATTTTTCTTTGATATAAAGAGAGGAGGTCTTTCTGTAAGACAGCAAACCTTTGTATAAAGTTGAGATTACTTTACACTTTTTCCCTTCATAGGCTTTCAAAAACACATTAATAACTTCATTGTCGGTGTCAGTTTTTATCTCCTTCTCATAATAGTCCTTTATCTGTCGGTATCCAAATGTCTCATGCTCATCTAAACCAAATTTATCCCTTAGCTTTTCAAAGCTCTGCAGCTTCCCCCGCTCCACCCTGGTGCAGAACGCTGTGACGCCTTTTTTCCCCCATTGTTTAAACCCTTTATCAATCACACCAGGTACAAACCTCGGGTCAGACGCAAACCCACTCAGAGTCTTTTCCTCTTTTTCCCATTTATATCTTTCAACAACCTTGTTCCATATTTCTACTGTAGTCTTGGTTATAGTATCTAATTGGTTACCTAACTTGTGCAATAATCCCTTATGGGCTATTAAGTGTCGTGTTTCGATGTCCTTTTGTCCTAATTCTATACTTTTCCATCTTGCGACAAACTCGTCATTACACCAGTGTATCAGAGGTCTTATTTGTGCGGCGTAGTGATATTCCCTAAGGCTGCGTAAGGCCAGGCCTCCTTTGCCCTTTGGCAGCTGCAGAGTTTTGTATCTGATCCTGGGTTTCTTTCCTCCCCGTATAAATCTCGATATCCACCTATCCCACTCAATAAACTGTTTTTGTGGGATCATCACTGGCAGTGACTGAAACAGATACAGGAGCCTTGGTAGGATATTCATCTTAACTATCTCTATCCTTGAGCCGAACTCAAAGTTGGTCGTTGACCATCTCTCCAGGTCCCTCCTAATTTCTTGACTTATTTCTGTGTAGTTGGCATCGTACAGTTTGTCCAGTCCTTTTGTGATATTTACCCCTAGGTACTTTATTGACTTGCCATTCCACTTGAGCTTCTATGTGTCCTTTAACTCTTGGGATGGAGAATAGTTTATTGACAGAATTTGTGTTTTTGTGGCGTTAATTTTGTATCCTGAGTAGAGTCCATAGTTCTCTAATAGTTCCATAGTTTTTGGGAAACTTTCATTGGGTTGTTTTAGGAAAATTAATATATCATCGGCAAAAAGCCCTATCTTATGCTCTTCCTGTCCTATTGTCACCCCTTTAATTTCTCCCTCCTGCCTGATCATCTGAGCTAATGGTTCGACAAACAGCGCAAAGAGACTTGGTGAGAGGCACCAGCTCTGCCTCGCTCCCCCCTCCAGTATGAATCGCTTCGTCAAACTACCATTTATTCTGATCCTCGCCTGGTTCCTGATATATTGACTTAATGCAGTTTACAGAATCCTCATTAAATCCACATTTTTCCAAGACCTTATATAAAAATGCCCAATTCACACTGTCAAACGCCTTTTCCGCATCTATACTTACCAAAATTACGCTATCTCCCTCCTTCTGTACCTTCTCAATGACGTGTAGAGTCCTTCTTATGTTGTCTGGTGTTTGCCTCTCTTTAATGAAGCCGGTCTGATCCTCGTCGATCAGGTCCTGCATGAATGTCTCTAATCTCTTGGCTGTGATGGAGGTGTAGAGTTTATGATCTATATTTAGTAATGATATTGGTCTGTAATTACAGCAATACTCTTTATCTTTACCTTCCTTTGGGATAACAGTGATAATCGCTTCTGTCCATGAGGGAGGGAGTTTGCCTTTCTCCAGACTGTAGTTAAATGAGCTGCATAATAGTGGGTTTAACTCCCCTTTAATGATGTTTATATGTTATTATAATATAATGATGTTTTATATGTTATTATACTATAATGATGTTTTATATGTTATTATAATATAATGATGTTTTATATGTTATTATAATATAATGATGTTTTATATGTTATTATAATATAATGATGTTTATATGTTATTATAATATAATGATGTTTTATATGTTATTATAATATAATGATGTTTTATATGTTATTATAATATAATGATGTTTTATATGTTATTATAATATAATGATGTTTATATGTTATTATACTATAATGATGTTTATATGTTATTATAATATAATGATGTTTTATATGTTATTATAATATAATGATGTTTATATGTTATTATAATATAATGATGTTTTATATGTTATTATAATATAATGATGTTTATATGTTATTATAATATAATGATGTTTTATATGTTATTATAATATAATGATGTTTTATATGTTATTATAATATAATGATGTTTTATATGTTATTATAATATAATGATGTTTATATGTTATTATAATATAATGATGTTTTATATGTTATTATACTATAATGATGTTTATATGTTATTATAATATAATGATGTTTTATATGTTATTATAATATAATGATGTTTATATGTTATTATAATATAATGATGTTTTATATGTTATTATAATATAATGATGTTTTATATGTTATTATAATATAATGATGTTTATATGTTATTATAATATAATGATGTTTTATATGTTATTATAATATAATGATGTTTTATATGTTATTATAATATAATGATGTTTTATATGTTATTATAATATAATGATGTTTTATATGTTATTATAATATAATGATGTTTATATGTTATTATAATATAATGATGTTTATATGTTATTATAATATAATGATGTTTTATATGTTATTATACTATAATGATGTTTTATATGTTATTATAATATAATGATGTTTTATATGTTATTATAATATAATGATGTTTTATATGTTATTATAATATAATGATGTTTATATGTTATTATAATATAATGATGTTTTATATGTTATTATAATATAATGATGTTTTATATGTTATTATAATATAATGATGTTTATATGTTATTATAATATAATGATGTTTTATATGTTATTATAATATAATGATGTTTTATATGTTATTATAATATAATGATGTTTTATATGTTATTATAATATAATGATGTTTATATGTTATTATAATATAATGATGTTTATATGTTATTATAATATAATGATGTTTTATATGTTATTATAATATAATGATGTTTTATATGTTATTATAATATAATGATGTTTTATATGTTATTATAATATAATGATGTTTATATGTTTTTATAATATAATGATGTTTTATATGTTATTATAATATAATGATGTTTTATATGTTATTATAATATAATGATGTTTTATATGTTATTATAATATAATGATGTTTATATGTTATTATAATATAATGATGTTTATATGTTATTATAATATAATGATGTTTATATGTTATTATAATATAATGATGTTTTATATGTTATTATAATATAATGATGTTTATATGTTATTATAATATAATGATGTTTTATATGTTATTATACTATAATGATGTTTATATGTT
>NC_139844.1:28330261-28335261 GCF_963691815.1 Echiichthys vipera
GGAAGTCACGCCCCTCCCCCTTTCCCACGAGCCCCTCCCTCCCTGGTGCTCGTCAGCGCACGTGCACCAGATTCCTGTGAACGCGCCCGTGTCTCATCATAAACAGCAGAGAACACGCTACATGGAGGTAGAGCGGCTAACTCACTCACAGATAACTGCTAACGTCATTTAGCGTATGCTAGCTTGAGGCGTGTGTGTCTGTGATATTGTCACATGATCGGGGGGGGGGGGGGTCCAGTACAGGGGGCGCTGTGGCTGCAGGGTTTCAGTCCAACCAAGCACGAACACACCTGACTGGACTGAAACCCTGTGTGTGTGTGTGTGTGTGTGTGTGTGTGTGTGTGTGTGTGTGTGTGTGTGTGTGTGTGTGTGTGTGTGTGTGTGTGTGTGTGTGTGTGTGTGTGTGTGTGTGTGTGTGTGTGTGTGTGTGTGTGTGTGTGTGTGTGTGTGTGTGTGTGTGTGTGTGTGTGTGTGTGTGTGTGTGTGTGTGTGTGTGTGTGTGTGTGTGTGTGTGTGTGATTGTATTTCATTGTTTACTGAACTCCACCTTTAAACGTGCTCCATGAATAAATATGGTCTGTGCACGTGGAGCCTCTCCGTGCACGTGGAGCCTCTCCGTGCACGTGGAGCCTCTCCGTGCAGTTGGAGCCTCTCCGTGCACGTGGAGCCTCTCCGTGCAGTTGGAGCCTCTCCGTGCACGTGGAGCCTCTCCGTGCACGTGGAGCCTCTCCGTGCACGTGGAGCCTCTCCGTGCAGTTGGAGCCTCTCCGTGCACGTGGAGCCTCTCCGTGCACGTGGAGCCTCTCCGTGCACGTGGAGCCTCTCCGTGCAGTTGGAGCCTCTCCGTGCACGTGGAGCCTCTCCGTGCACGTGGAGCCTCTCTGTGCACGTGGAGCCTCTCCGTGCACGTGGAGCCTCTCCGTGCACGTGGAGCCTCTCCGTGCACGTGGAGGCGTGTTTCTTTATCACCCCGATGATTTGTGTTGTTGTATCGAAGCAGAACGTCGTCATCGACTTCAAAGTGTGTTCGTTTCTGAACCTGAGTCCATCAGAGACTCCTCAGACCTGGTCCTGGTCCTGGTCCTGGTCCTGGTCCTGGTCCTGGTCCTGGTCTCAGGACTCTGCAGCTGTGACTCAGTGCAGATAAGACTCAGAACAAACAGCTCCACTCTGGGGCGAGTCCCTCCCTGGCAGCGGCCGCGCCCTCGCCCACGCTCGCCCTCGCCTGTTCAGACCTGCTCTGAACAAAGAACAGGGGCATGATGGGAAGTCCTCGGCACGTGGGCGAGCGTGCACGTGGGCGAGCGTGCGTGTGCGCGAGCGTGCACGTGGGTGAGCGTGCACGTGTCCGTCCCCTCCTGCCTCTGAAACAACAAAGCTGCGTTTCATAAGTGGTTCCACATCCTTCACTTCCCCTCAGACCCGGGTGTTACGCAACACACGGCACCCTGAGGAGGGCAGGGGGGGACCGGGGGGGGGGGGGGGGTCCACCTCCAGGGCAGGTCCAGACTGTCCTGGATCCACCGGGTGCAGGCTCAGACTGTCATGGATCCACCAGGGCAGGTCCGGACTGCAGCAGTGACCCAGGGCAGGTCCGGACTGCAGCAGGGGTCTCCGGGTGCAGGTCCAGACTGCAGCAGGGGTCTTCGGGTGCAGGTCCAGACTGCAGCAGGGTCTCCGGGTGCAGGGGTCTCCGGGTGCAGGTCCAGGCTGCAGCAGTGACCCGGGTCCTTGTGTGTCTGTGTTCAGAGTGTGAAAAAGCAGCAGTATCGCTTCAGCGTGCTCATGAACGAGCTGCACGCCACCGACAGCGTGCCGTACATGGTGACGCTGATGAGCGTGGTCAACGTGCTCCTGTTCGGGCAGGAGGACCTGAGGAGGAGGGGCCGGCTCCGCCAGGAGTTCATCGGTAAGACCCGCCCCCCACACAGGTTCCAGCCTTCTGATTGGCTGAAAGGTCGTTTCACTGAAGTTTGTCTGACTGTGAATTCTGTCGTTACAGGACTGCAGCTGCTGCACCTGCTGCCCAGGCTGAGGTACGGCTTTAAGTGGACGTCAGAGACCAGGCAGCTTTAAGTGGACGTTAGAGAGAGTGCAGCTTTAAGTGAACATCAGAGAGAGTGCAGCTTTAAGTGAACCCTCTTGTGTCTCCAGGGAGACGGAGGACGAGGACCTGAACATCCAGTGTGATGCGTTCGAGGACTCTCTGACGGAGGACGAGGAGGAGATGGAGCGACTCTACGGAGGCATCGACATGAGCAGCCACCAGCAGGTGTTCACCGCGCTCTTCACCAAGGTGAACGCCACCTCCACCCACCTCCACCTCCACCCGCAGAACAGCACCACCCACAGACCACCTCCACCACCACCCACAGACCACCACCACCTCCACCCACAGACCACCACCACCACCACCCACAGACCACCACCACCTCCACCCACAGACCACCTCCACCCACCCCCACCACCACCCACAGACCACCACCACCTCCACCCACAGACCACCTCCACCCACCTCCACCTCCACCCGCAGAACAGCACCACCCACAGACCACCTCCACCCACCTCCACCTCCACCCGCAGACCACCTCCACCCACCTCCACCCACCTCCACCTCCACCCACAGACCACCTCCACCCACAGACCACCACCACCTCCACCCACAGACCACCTCCACCCACAGACCACCTCCACCCACAGACCACCTCCACCCACAGACCACCTCCACCGACCTGAAACACCACCTTCTCTAAATCGACCCTTCCTTCAGTCTGTGAGCTCTTATGTGATGTCCTCCTGTCTCTGGACTTGTCCTCCTGTCTCTGGTCTTGTCCTCCTGTCTCTGGTCTTGTCCTCCTGTCTCTGGTCTTGTCCTCCTGTCTCTGGTCTTGTCCTCCTGTCTCTGGTCTTGTCCCTCTGTCTCTGGTCTTGTCCTCCTGTCTCTGGTCTTGTCCCTCTGTCTCTGGTCTTGTCCTCCTGTCTCTGGTCTTGTCCTCCTGTCTCTGGCCTTGTCCTCCTGTCTCTGGTCTTGTCCCCCTGTCTCTGGTCTTGTCCTCCTGTCTCTGGTCTTGTCCTCCTGTCTCTGGTCTTGTCCTCCTGTCTCTGGTCTTGTCCCTCTGTCTCTGGTCTTGTCCTCCTGTCTCTGGTCTTGTCCCTCTGTCTCTGGTCTTGTCCTCCTGTCTCTGGTCTTGTCCTCCTGTCTCTGGCCTTGTCCTCCTGTCTCTGGTCTTGTCCCCCTGTCTCTGGTCTTGTCCTCCTGTCTCTGGTCTTGTCCCTCTGTCTCTGGTCTTGTCCTCCTGTCTCTGGTCTTGTCCTCCTGTCTCTGGCCTTGTCCTCCTGTCTCTGGTCTTGTCCCCCTGTCTCTGGTCTTGTCCTCCTGTCTCTGGTCTTGTCCTCCTGTCTCTGGTCTTGTCCTCCTGTCTCTGGTCTTGTCCCCCTGTCTCTGGTCTTGTCCTCCTGTCTCTGGTCTTGTCCTCCTGTCTCTGGTCTTGTCCTCCTGTCTCTGGACTTGTCCCCCTGTCTCTGGTCTTGTCCCCCTGTCTCTGGTCTTGTCCTCTTGTCTCTGGTCTTGTCCTCTTGTCTCTGGTCTTGTCCTCCTGTCTCTGGTCTTGTCCTCCTGTCTCTGGACTTGTCCCTCTGTCTCTGGACTTGTCCTCCTGTCTCTGGTCTTGTCCCTCTGTCTCTGGTCTTGTCCTCTTGTCTCTGGACTTGTCCTCCTGTCTCTGGTCTTGTCCTCCTGTCTCTGGTCTTGTCCTCCTGTCTCTGGCCTTGTCCTCTTGTCTCTGGTCTTGTCCCCCTGTCTCTGGTCTTGTCCTCTTGTCTCTGGTCTTGTCCCCCTGTCTCTGGTCTTGTCCTCCTGTCTCTGGTTTTGTCCTCCTGTCTCTGGCCTTGTCCTCCTGTCTCTGGCCTTGTCCCCCTTTCTCGTCTGCTCTCTGTCCGTCCAGGTGTCCAGCCGTCCGTCCTCGGTGCAGCTGCTGTCCATCCTTCAGGCGCTGTTGTTGGTGGACGTTGAGCGGGCGGAGGTGTGGTCGGCTCTGGAGCTGCTGGCGGACAGAGCCACACTTCTGTCCCAGGACCGTAAGTCTGTCCCCCCTCATCAGGAGGTCTTCACACGTCTGTCCCGTCAGTGCCAGAAACGTCTTAACCTGCAGGTGCTGTCTTTGGTAACCATGGTAATAAGGGTCAGGTGTGTTCTGTAGCTTCCTTAGATTCTGCCGACAGTCTGCTGGAGAGGCTCCTCCCCAACAAGTCCCCCTCAGCCAATCACAGGATCCGAACCGTCGACAGGGCTGTGCAGACGCGACTACCAGACAGTCCCTCTGCTACACCATGTGCTTCCTCCCCCTTACCTGGCATGGGAGCTCCGACCCCCCCTCCCTTACTTGGCATGGGAGCTCCCTTACCTCTTTTGGGAGCTCCACCCCCTCCTCCTCCCTTACCTGGCATGGTAGCTCCACCCTCTCCTCCTCCCCTTCCTGGCATTTTACCTCCACCCCCTCCTCCTCCCCTTCCTGGCATGTTACCTCCACCCCCTCCTCCTCCCCTTCCTGGCATGTTACCTCCACCCCCTCCTCCTCCCCTTCCTGGCATGGGAGCTCCACCCCCTCCTCCTCCTTTACCTGGTATGGGAGCTCCACCCCCTCCTCCAGGTGACACCATCGTAGCCCGGACAGCTCAGGGCCTGGGCAGTCCATATAACAGCCCCGCCCCCTGCCCCACCCTCCGTATGAAGAAGCTGAACTGGCAGAAACTCCCGTCCAGAGCGGTGACTGGTGAGTGTGTGTGGTGAGTCTGTCCGGCCCCAGCTGGGTCTGATCTCCTGGTCTGAGGTGATCCCTGAAGGTGTCCTTGCGTCCGTCTCTCCCTGCAGCTCAGCAGTCCCTGTGGACGTCAGCGTCCCTCGATGTGGTAGAACCAGATTACTGCAGCATCGAGCAGCTCTTCAGTCTCCCTCCAACTGAGACCAAGACCAGAACAAAAGCCAAGGCTGAGCCCAGAGA
>NC_139844.1:28340261-28402761 GCF_963691815.1 Echiichthys vipera
GGGCTAACGTCGGGCTGATGTCGGGCTAACGTCGGGCTGACGTTGGGCTAATGTCGGGCTAATGTCAGGCTAACGTCGGGCTAACATTGGGCTAATGTCGGGCTGATGTCGGGCTAACGTCGGGCTAACGTCGGGCTAACGTTGGGCTAACGTCGGGCTGATGTCGGGCTAATGTCGGGCTAACGTCAGGCTAATGTCGGGCTAACGTCGGGCTAACGTCGGGCTGATGTCGGGCTAATGTCGGGCTAATGTCGGGCTAACGTCAGGCTAATGTCGGGCTAACGTCGGGCTAACGTCGGGCTGATGTCGGGCTAATGTCGGGCTAACGTCGGGCTAATGTCGGGCTAATGTCGGGCTAACGTCAGGCTAATGTCGGGCTAACGTCGGGCTAACGTCGGGCTAATGTCGGGCTAACGTCGGGCTAACGTCGGGCTAACGTCGGGCTAACGTCGGGCTGATGTCGGGCTAATGTCGGGCTAATGTCGGGCTAACGTCAGGCTAATGTCGGGCTAACGTCGGGCTAATGTCGGGCTAACGTCGGGCTAACGTCGGGCTAACGTCGGGCTAATGTCGGGCTAACGTCGGGCTAATGTTGGGCTAAAGTCGGGTTGATGTCGGGCTAACGTCGGGCTAATGTCGGGCTAACGTCGGGCTAATGTCGGGGGGCTGTTGCAGGTGTAACCTGGAGTCCATTAAGTCGGAGAGCAACTCTCTGATGAAGCAGCTGAAACACTCTGAGAGCAAAGTCCTGGACTCACCTGAGGACCTGAGGGACCAGTACCTGCCGCCCGTCCAGGTTCTTCATCATAAACCTCGTTACGTGTCTGAGCTGTGGGTGTGTCCGTGTCCTCACCTGCTTCCTGTCCCCAGGAGAGCCTGCGGGCCTGCGAGCAGCTGCAGCGGCTGCTGTGCGCGGTGGAGGAGCGGCGGACGCACCTGTCCGTGTACCTGTGTGAGGACAGCAGCAGCTTCTCCGTGGACGAGCTGCTCAGCACCATCAAGACCTTCAGGGGCCTGTTCCTCAGGGCCCTCAAGGTCTGAGCCAATCAGGGGCCTGTTCCTCAGGGCCCTCAAGGTCTGAGCCAATCAGGGGCCTGTTCCTCAGGGCCATCAAGGTCTGAGCCAATCAGGGGCCTGTTCCTCGGGCCCTCAAGGTCTGAGCCAATCAGGGGCCTGTTCCTCAGGGCCCTCAAGGTCTGAGCCAATCAGGGGCCAGCAGGGTCAGAGTCAGCCAATCAGAGAGCAGCAGGGTCAGAGTCAGCCAATCAGAGAGCAGCAGGGTCAGAGTCAGCCAATCAGAGAGCAGCAGGGTCAGAGTCAGCCAATCAGAGAGCAGCAGGGTCAGAGTCAGCCAATCAGAGAGCAGCAGGGTCAGAGTCAGCCAATCAGAGAGCAGCAGGGTCAGAGTCAGCCAATCAGAGAGCAGCAGGGTCAGAGTCAGCCAATCAGAGAGCAGCAGGGTCAGAGTCAGCCAATCAGAGAGCAGCAGGGTCAGAGCCAGCCAATCAGAGAGCAGCAGGGTCAGAGCCAGCCAATCAGAGAGCAGCAGGGTCAGAGTCAGCCAATCAGAGAGCAGCAGGGTCAGAGTCAGCCAATCAGAGAGCAGATTTACGTATTTTAAAAGTTCTGAGTTTGACGTAGAAAGTAAAAGCGTCCGGTTCCTCTGACGACGACATGAAGGAACTTTTCATCTGTGACATTTCAAACGTGTTAAAAACCATAATTAATAATCGTCATGGCAACGTCCTGACGTTGTTTTTGTTCGTCAGGAGAACGAGAGCCGACGTCAGCAGGAGAAGAAGAGGAAGCAGCAGGATGAGGACAGGAAGCTCAGGGGGGACCCGGGCAAGACCGGTGCGTCCCAGCTGCACAACACTTTAATATAATAATGATAATAATAAATAACAATAATAATAATAATGATAATAATAATAATAATAATAATAATAATAATAATATAAAGGTCTGCGGGCGCTCACGTGTCCCTCTCCAGTCAGGAAAGTCGTGTCCAACCAGGACGAAGGCTGCATCATCGACAACCTGCTGGCTGAGATCAGGAAGGGCTACAACCTGAAGAAGACCAGGTCCCGGGCCGAGAGGGGCAGCAGGGTCCAGGGTGAGGACTGAGGGGGACTTGGACTGAGGGGGACTGTGGGGGACTTGGACTGTGGGGGACTTGGACTGTGGGGGACTTGGACTGTGGGGGACTTGGACTGTGGGGGACTTGGACTGTGGGGGACTTGGACTGTGGGGGACTGTGGGGGACTTGGACTGTGGGGGACTTGGACTGTGGGGGACTTGGACTGTGGGGGACTTGGACTGTGGGGGACTTGGACTGTGGCGGCCCCTTTGACCTGAAAGCGTGCGTCCCTGTGTGTGACCCTGTTGTGGTCTTCAGATCCTCCTGCGGTCATACAGAGGTCCTCGGCTGTGGACCTGTCCGACTCCTCTGCTTCCAGCCAATCGGAGAGTCCTGCCGGGCCACCCGAGGCGGTCCAGATCCTCGCAGATCCTCTGGCTGAAACAGGACCAGAACATGGGTCAACGGAGACCGACCAAGAGACGCAGGACCCCTCTGAGCCCTGCACCTCCACTGCTGATGACACCCAGCGGGACCAGATCCCGGTGAAACTCCAGGACTCTGAGGTGGACTCAGGTGCTCCTGACCCGGAGACCAGAGCCGGGGGTCCTGGGGGAGAGGAGGAGGTCTCGCTCAGACCAGAGGAGTCCGGGGAACACAACAAGGAGTCTGAGTTTGAGGAGATCACATCGCTGGAGGTGAGAACGTCCCAACACAACGCTGGTCCAGGAGAGTCCGCCCAGGAGTCCAGGACCAGTCCAGCAGGTAAAGTCTGAGCCGCGGGGCGACGTCACCTGAGACGGCCATCTTTGTTTACAGTCTGAGGTCACGGCGTGGACCAATCAGAGCGTGTGTGTGTGTGTGTGTGTGTGTGCAGGTGCAGGCGTCGGCTCCAGACCCAGAACCAGGAAAGGATGCGTTTCCCACTGAGGTGAGTTCACTGACGGAGCCGGACTCAGGGCGCCCGGGACCCCGGCTCACTTCTTCTTCTGTGGTTCCTCTCCAGGTGAACTGGACCTGGTGGTGATGGCGCCTGAGCGGCTGTGACGGCGTTCACTTCCTGTTCACCTCCTGTTTACTTCCTGGTCACTTCCTGTTCACTTCCTGTTCACTTCCTGTTCACCTCCTGTTCACTTCCTGTTCACTTCCTGTTTTCTCTGTTTGTTGTTCAGTCTTAAAACAACGGATTAATTTTGATTTCACAATAAAACAAATCAGTTTCTGTTGTGATTGAAACATTTAATCACTGATAATTAAAATCACATAAATATAAAAATAATAATAATTAAATTCATATTTCTGTGATTAACTGACGTCAAAAATCATCTTTGGAAAATGTTTTTTCGTCTTTTTTCAGGGACTCTTATTGTGAAAAGCCTGATGAGGCGTTCACAGACGGTGTGTAAATGTTAAACACAGTTGATTTGTTTGTTTACAGTAAAACTTTAATAAATATTAATAAACATAAATAAAAACCCTGTTTTGTCCCAAAGCTTCGTTTGTTTCAAAAACGTCACAGCAGAGGTTTCACTTCTCCCACGGGCCCTGAACGCCTCCTCACTCCAACACACCACGGCTGTTTGTTTACACGGCTGTTTGTTTACACGGCTGCTTGTTTACACGGTTGTTTGTTTACACTGTTGTTTGTTTACCTGTAACTCGTGCTGCCTTCAGGTGCTGTGGAAAAGACGGTTCTTTCCACTTGTGAACTGTAAATTCCCAGTGCGTTGCGTTCAAGTACGTTTGTTGTCGTAGTGAAATGAAAGATGGCCGACACTCACACACACACACACACACACAGTGACACACACACCAACGCTTTTATTCTGAAGGCTCCCTGTGAAGGTGCTTTTATTCTGAAGGCTCCCTGTGCAGGTGCTTTTATTCTGAAGGCTCCTGTGCAGGTGCTTTTATTCTGAAGGCTCCCTGTGCAGGTGCTTTTATTTTGAAGGCTCCCTGTTCAGGTGCTTTTATTCTGAAGGCTCCCTGTGCAGGTGCTTTTATTCTGAAGTGCTTTTATTGTGAAGGCTCCCTGTGCAGGCGCTATTATTCTGAAGGCTCTCCGTGCAGGTGCTTTTATTCTGAAGTGCTTTTATTCTGAAGGCTCCCTGTGCAGGTGCTTTTATTCTGAAGGCTCCCTGTGCAGGTGCTTTTATTCTGAAGGCTCCCTGTGCAGGTGCTTTTATTCTGAAGTGCTTTTATTCTGAAGGCTCCCTGTGCAGGTGCTTTTATTCTGAAGTGCTTTTATTCTGAAGGCTCCCTGTGCAGGTGCTTTTATTCTGAAGGCTCCCTGTGCAGGTGCTTTTATTCTGAAGGCTCCCTGTGCAGGTGCTTTTATTGTGAAGGCTCCCTGTGCAGGTGCTTTTATTCTGAAGGCTCCCTGTGCAGGTGCTTTTATTCTGAAGGCTCCTGTGCAGGTGCTTTTTTTCTGAAGGCTCCCTGTGCAGGTGCTTTTATTCTGAAGGCTCCCTGTGCAGGTGCTTTTATTTTGAAGGCTCCTGTGCAGGTGCTTTTTTTCTGAAGGCTCCCTGTGCAGGTGCTTTTATTCTGAAGGCTCCCTGTGCAGGTGCTTTTATTGTGAAGGCTCCTGTGCAGGTGCGTGATGACGCGGTGCGTGGTGACGCAGGGCGCGTCAGGAGGAGACGCAGAGGCGCAGCAGCAGCATCCTTCACCGGAGCATCGGACTCAGCCTCATCCGCGTCTGGAGCTCCGCGGCCCGGTACCGACCCCGCCCCGCCCCGGGACACCGCTCATGCTTTACCCGCCTCACAGCGCGTCAGTCCCGGATTAAAGAAGCGGAGAGAAGCGGCGGAGCATCCGGAGGTAAGAGGAGGAGGAAGAGGAGGAGGAGGAGGAGGAGGAGGAGGAGGAGGCAGGGCGTGGAGGGGGATCTGTCTGCAGGCCGGACACACACACACACACACACACACACACACAGACACACACACACACACACACACACACACACACACACACACACACACAGACACACACACAAACACACACACAGACACACACACACACACACACACACACAGCCGGTGATGAAGATCTGAGGCCGGCAGGATGTTCCTGACGAGCTCCGGTTCATCCTGCGTGTGTGTGTTTGTGCGTGCGTGCGCGCGTGCGGGGCTCGGTTCAGGTGAGATGATGATGATGATGTCACAGAAAAACACAGATATAGACCGATACAGATAAAAACACAGATATAGACCGATACAGATAAAAACACAGATATAGACCGATGCAGATGCACCTAAACACAGATATAGACCGATGCAGATGCACCTAAACACAGATATAGACCGATACAGATGCACCTAAAAACACAGATATAGACCGATACAGATAAAAACACAGATATAGACCGATACAGATAAAAACACAGATATAGACCGATACAGATAAAAACACAGATATAGACCGATACAGATAAAAACACAGATATAGACCGATGCAGATGCACCTAAACACAGATATAGACCGATACAGATAAAAACACAGATATAGACCGATACAGACGCACCTCAACACAGATATAGACCGATACAGACGCACCTAAACACAGATATAGACCGATACAGATGCACCTAAACACAGATATAGACCGATACAGATGCACCTCAACACAGATATAGACCGATACAGACGCACCTAAACACAGATATAGACCGATACAGATGCACCTAAAAACACAGATATAGACCGATACAGATGCACCTAAAAACACAGATATAGACCGATACAGATGCACCTATAAACACAGATATAGACCGATACAGATAAAAACACAGATATAGACCGATACAGATAAAAACACAGATATAGACCGATACAGATGCACCTAAACACAGATATAGACCGATACAGATGCACCTCAACACAGATATAGACCGATACAGACGCACCTAAACACAGATATAGACCGATACAGATGCACCTAAAAACACAGATATAGACCGATACAGACGCACCTAAACACAGATATAGACCGATACAGATGCACCTAAAAACACAGATATAGACCGATACAGATGCACCTAAAAACACAGATATAGACCGATACAGATAAAAACACAGATATAGACCGATACAGATAAAAACAGATATAGACCGATACAGATGCACCTAAAAACACAGATATAGACCGATACAGACGCACCTAAAAACACAGATATAGACCGATACAGATGCACCTAAAAACACAGATATAGACCGATACAGATGCACCTAAAAACACAGATATAGACCGATACAGATGCACCTAAAAACACAGATATAGACCGATACAGATGCACCTAAACACAGATATAGACCGATACAGATGCACCTAAACACAGATATAGACCGATACAGATGCACCTAAAAACACAGATATAGACCGATACAGATGCACCTAAAAACACAGATATAGACCGATACAGATAAAAACACAGATATAGACCGATACAGATAAAAACACAGATATAGGCGGATACAGATAAAAACACAGATATAGGCCGATACAGATAAAAACACAGATATAGACCGATACAGATAAAAACACAGATATAGGCCGATACAGATAAAAACACAGATATAGACCGATACAGATGCACCTAAAAACACAGATATAGACCGATACAGATAAAAACACAGATATAGACCGATACAGATGCACCTAAAAACACAGATATAGACCGATACAGATAAAAACACAGATATAGACCGATACAGATGCACCTAAAAACACAGATATAGACCGATACAGATGCACCTAAAAACACAGATATAGACCGATACAGATAAAAACACAGATATAGACCGATACAGATGAAAACACAGATATAGACCGATACAGATAAAAACACAGATATAGACCGATACAGACGCACCTAAAAACACAGATATAGACCGATACAGACGCACCTAAAAACACAGATATTGACCGATACAGATGCACCTAAAAACACAGATATAGACCGATACAGATGCACCTAAAAACACAGATATAGACCGATACAGATGCACCTAAAAACACAGATATAGACCGATACAGATAAAAACACAGATATAGACCGATACAGATGCACCTAAAAACACAGATATAGACCGATACAGATGCACCTAAAAACACAGATATAGACCGATACAGATAAAAACACAGATATAGACCGATACAGATGCACCTAAAAACACAGATATAGACCGATACAGATAAACACACAGATATAGGCCGATACAGATAAACACACAGATATAGGCCGATACAGATGCACCTAAAAACACAGATATAGACCGATACAGATAAAAACACAGATATAGGTCGATACAAATGCACCTAAAAACACAGATATAGACCGATACAGATGCACCTAAAAACACAGATATAGACCGATACAGATGCACCTAAAAACACAGATATAGACCGATACAGATAAAAACACAGATATAGACCGATACAGATGCACCTAAAAACACAGATATAGACCGATACAGATGCACCTAAAAACACAGATATAGACCGATACAGATGCACCTAAAAACACAGATATAGACCGATACAGATAAAAACACAGATATAGACCGATACAGATAAAAACACAGATATAGACCGATACAGATGAAAACACAGATATAGACCGATACAGATGAAAACACAGATATAGACCGATACAGATGATTAAGATTATGATAAAATTGTCAAAAAATTCAGATATAAATATTACAACTTTATAAAATAGTCAGTGTTTTTTCCAAAATATTTTTTATGTAAATATTTTTTGCGATTCTGCAATTTTTTCCACTTTTATTCTTGAAACGTTCCGACTTCCTCCTCAAAATATCGTTTTTCTTCAACATTTTAAAGTTTGCTTTTTTGTCTTAGACTATGACGAGTCACCAGATCACATTCGTTTATTATTTTAGTCTCATAAATAATAAGTAGAAAGTTTAGTGCCCCGTGTGAGGACAACGGATGTCCTCACACGGGGCACTAAACGCCAGCTGTGGCCCTCACACGGGGCACCAATGGCGGTGCTGTGAACGGTTCAGACTCTTATTTGACGTGTTTGGGACTCATGGACTCGCCTACGTCTCCCAGGATGCACTGCGGTTTCCCAGCAGCCTGAGAAGATGAGCGTGACGTCATGGTTCCTGGTGAGCAGCTCCGGGACTCGACACCGGCTCCCCAGAGAGATGATCTTCGTGGGCCGAGAGGACTGCGAGCTCATGCTGCAGGTGTGAACGGGTGAATGTCTGGACTGATGAACGTGTGAATGTCTGGATTGATGAACGTGTGAATGTCTGGATTTATGAACTTGTGAATGTCTGGACTGATGAATGTGTGAATGTCTGGACTGATGAACGTGTGAATGTTTGGACTGATGAACGTGTGAATGTCTGGATTTATGAACTTGTGAATGTCTGGACTGATGAATGTGTGAATGTCTGGACTGATGAACGTGTGAATGTTTGGACTGATGAACGTGTGAATGTCTGGACTGATGAACGGGTGAACGTCTGGATTCATGAACGGGTGAATGTCTGGATTTATGAACGGGTGAATGTCTGGACTGATGAACGTGTGAATGTCTGGATTGATGAACATGTGAATGTCTGGACTGATGAACGTGTGAATGTCTGGACTGATGAACGTGTGAATGTCTGGACTGATGAACGTGTGAATGTCTGGACTGATGAACGTGTGAATGTCTGGACTGATGAACGTGTGAACGTCTGGACTGATGAACGGGTGAATGTCTGTCTCAGTCCCGTAGCGTGGACAAACAACACGCCGTCATCAACTTCAGCCCGGCGACGGACGAGCACCTGGTGAAGGACCTGGGCAGCCTGAACGGGGTGAGACGCACTTCTGCCAGCGCCCACACGACCCACTGTCTTTGAACGCACCACAGCCTCAGTGTGTGTGACCATGTTTAACCACGAGACTGAGACCAGCTGTGTGTGTGTCTGTGTGTGTGTGTGTGTGTGTGTGTGTGTGTGTTTGTTTGTTTGTGTGTTTGTTTGTTTGTTTGTTTGTGTGTCTGTGTGTGTGTGTGTCTGTGTGTGTGTTTGTTTGTTTGTGTGTTTGTTTGTTTGTTTGTTTGTTTGTTTGTTGCAGACGTTCGTGAACGACCTGAGGATTCCTGATCAAACCTACATCACCCTCAAACTGTCCGACATCATCCGCTTCGGATACGATATCCTTTAGTGTGTGTGTGTGTGTGTGTGTGTGTGTGTGTGTGTGTGTGTGTGTGTGTGTGTGTGTGTGTGTGTGTGTGTGTGTGTGTGTGTGTGTGTGTGTGTGATCAGCTGTGTGTGTGTGATCAGCTGTGTGTGTGTGTGTGTCTGTGTGTGTGTGTGTGTCTGGTGCAGTAAATGCTTCTTAACGTCTTCTTCACATTCTCACGTCTACGTTCTGGAGAAAAGTCAACACAAAGTGCCAGAGGAGGCTCTGAAGGTGATCAGCTGTGTGTGTGTGTGTGTGTGATCAGCTGTGTGTGTGTGTGTGTGTGTGTGTGATCAGCTGTGTGTGTGTGATCAGCTGTGTGTGTGTGTGTGTGTGCTTGGCTGTGTGTGTGTGTGATCAGTTGTGTGTGTGTGTGTGTGTGTGTGTGTGTGATCAGCTGTGTGTGTGTGATCAGCTGTGTGTGTGTGTGTGTGATCAGCTGTGTGTGTGTGATCAGCTGTGTGTGTGTGTGATCAGTTGTGTGTGTGTGTGTGTGTGTGTGTGTGTGTGTGTGTGATCACGTGTGTGTGTGTTTGTGTGTGTGTGTGTGTGTGTGTGTGTGTGTGTGTGTGTGATCAGCTGTGTGTGTAATCAGCTGTGTGTGTGATCACCTGTGTGTGTGTGTGTGTGTGTGTGTGTGTGTGTGTGATCACCTGTGTGTGTGTGTGTGTGTGTGTGTGTGTGTGTGTGTGTGTGTGTGTGTGTGTGTGTGTGTGTGTGTGTTGCAGCATGAGAAGTACAGCAGTCAGCTGCAGTTCAGTCTGAACGCTTCAGAGAAGAAGACGGAGCTGGAGGAGCGAGCGAGAGCCGAGAGGACAGCGAGTACCAAGAGCACGCAGGGTACGTCACTGACACTGCAACTACACTGCAACTACACTGCAATAACACTGCAACTACACTGCAATAACACTGCAACTACACAGCAACAACACTGCAACTACACTGCAACATCACAGCAACAACACTGCAACTACACTGCGACAACACTGCAACTACACTGCAACAACACTGCAACAACACTGCAACAACACTGCAACTACACTGCGACAACACTGCAACTACACTGCAACTACACTGCAACTACACTGCAACTACACTGCAACTACACTGCAACAACACTGCAACAACACTGCAACAACACTGCAACTACACTGCGACAACACTGCAACAACACTGCAACAACACTGCGATAACACTGCAACAACACTGCGACAACACTGCAACATCACTGCAACATCACTGCAATAACACTGCAATAACACTGCAACTACACTGCAACTACACTGCAACATCACTGCAACAACACTGCAACAACACTGCAACTACACTGCAACAACACTGCAACAACACTGCAACAACACTGCAATAACACAGCGACAACACTGCGACAACACTGCGATAACACTGTGACAACACTGCAACAACACTGCAACTACACTGCAACTACACTGCAACTACACTGCAACAACACTGCAACAACACTGCAACTACACTGCAACAACACTGCAACAACACTGCAATAACACTGCAATAACACTGCAACTACACTGCAACTACACTGCAACAACACTGCAACTACACTGCAATAACACTGCAATAACACGGCAATAACACTGCGACAACACTGCGACAACACTGCGATAACACTGCAACATCACTGCAACAACACTGCAACTACACTGCAATAACACTGCAACAACACTGCAACAACACTGCAATAACACTGCGACAACACTGCAATAACACTGCAACTACACTGCAACAACACTGCGACTACACTGCGACAACACTGCGATAACACTGCGACAACACTGCAACAACACTGCAACTACACTGCAATAACACTGCGACAACACTGCGACAACACTGCAATAACACTGCGACAACACTGCCACAACACTGCAACATCACTGCAACAACACAGCAACTACACTGCAATAACACTGCAACTACACTGCAACAACACTGCAACTACACTGCAACAACACTGCGACAACACTGCAACTACACTGCGACAACACTGCGACAACACTGCCACAACACTGCAACATCACTGCAACAACACAGCAACAACACTGCAACTACACTGCAATAACACTGCAACTACACTGCAACAACACAGCAACTACACTGCAACTACATTGCAACAACACTGCAACAACACTGCGACTACACTGCGACAACACTGCAACTACACTGCAACTACACTGCAACAACACTGCGACTACACTGCGACAACACTGCAACTACACTGCGATAACACTGCGACAACACTGCAATAACACTGCGACAACACTGCGACAACACAGCAACAACACTGCAACAACACTGCGACTACACTGCGACAACACTGCGACAACACTGCAACTACACTGCAACAACACTGCGATAACACTGCGACAACACTGCAACAACACAGCAACAACACTGCAACTACACTGCAACTACACTGCAACAACACAGCAACAACACTGCAACTACACTGCGACAACACTGCGACTACACTGCGACAACACTGCGACAACACTGCCACAACACTGCAACATCACTGCAACAACACTGCAACTACACTGCAATAACACTGCAACTACACTGCAACAACACAGCAACTACACTGCAACTACATTGCAACAACACTGCAACAACACTGCAACAACACTGCGACTACACTGCGACAACACTGCAACTACACTGCAACAACACTGCGACAACACTGCAACTACACTGCGATAACACTGCGACAACACTGCAATAACACTGCAATAACACTGTGACAACACTGCAACAACACTGCGACAACACTGCGACAACACAGCAACAACACTGCAACAACACTGCGACTACACTGCGACAACACTGCAACTACACTGCGACAACACTGCGACAACACTGCAACAACACTGCAACTTCACTGCAACAACACTGCAACTACACTGCAACTACACTGCGACAACACTGCAACTACACTGCAACGTCACTGCAACAACACTCCACTAACACTGCAACAACACTGCACTAACACTGCAACTACACTGCAACTTCACTGCAACAACATTGCACTAACACTGCAACAACACTGTAACAACACTGCAACTTCACTGCAACAACACTGCACTAACACTGCATTAACCCTTTCACGCGCAGAGGCCCCGGCGTCTCGGCCCACCCCTCTCTACGGTCAGCCATCTTGGTGGGGAGAGGAGGATTATGGGAGTAAAGTTCAGAGCAGTGAAGATCCTCATGCAGGTGAAACGTTTAATATCATATTTAAATATGAACATTATTAATGTTATTATTAATATTATTATTCTAAATAATGTTATTGTTTGTGTCAGACGTCCACAGAGACGCCTCGTTGGACCCGGACTGTCCCGGGTCTCTCTCAGACCCAAAGACCGCCTTCCCTCCGTACCACCGTGAACCGAGCTACTTCGAGATCCCCACCAAAGACTTCCAGCCCCCCAAGACCCCGGGGGCGGAGCTTCAGGAGATCCCTACCAAGGACACGGACCCGCCCTCGACCCCGCCGTCCCCGCCCACCCCGACCCCGCCCGTGGTTCAGAGCCACGCCTCCTTCACCATCGAGTTCGACGACTGCACGCCGGGCAAGATCAAGATCAAAGACCACGTCACCAAGTTCTCCACCCGTCAGAGGAAGCAGCAGGCTCCGCCCCACAAGAGCGCCACGCCCACGCCCATGGACGTGATGTCAGCGGAGAGCAAGGTGGCTGATTGGCTGGTGCACAGTGACGTGAGCCTGATGAGGAGGCGCCCGACCTGTGAAGATGTTTACAGCACCAAGAGCGACCTCGCCATCAACGCCAAGACCCTCAAAGGTCAGAGTCCGTGTTTCACCGTGACTTTAAATCCACAGAGTAAACATGAAACGGCTCCATCTAGAGTCTCCAGATCATCGTCCCAACAACAAAGTAGAAGTCCAGCAGTGGGGTTGCCAGGTTGGTCAGACCCGGCCCAGTAGCTCCAGGAGACCGGAGTCTGTTTGAGCCTGTTTGAACCCGTCCCCTCCAGAAAACCACAGCATCAAAACAAGGATTAGAGGAGTTTGACTGACAGTTAGCGTTAGCCGTTAGCATTAGCCGTTGCAGCTAAGTGCAGATGAAAGTGATGTTTCTAATAATCCGTTATATTAAAGTCTTTAAAACTGCCACAAAACAAACTTTGCTACTGACGAACGTCCTGGTCCTGGTCCTGGTCCTGGTTCTGGTCCTGGTCCTGGTTCTGGTCCTAGTCCTGGTTCTGGTTCTGTTCCTGGTTCTGGTTCTGGTTCTGGTCCTGGTTCTGGTTCTGTTCCTGGTTCTGGTCCTGGTTCTGGTTCTGACTGTAGCAGCAATATTTAAATTTCACTAATGCAACAAATATTACACATATATTTGTTGAGGGTGTGTTTTGCTGTTTGTTGTCCCTGTTTTGATGCTAAAGTGTGTGTTTCCCATGGCAACCTCGCAGCTGTTGTGATGTAAAGATAAACTTCCTTTGTTAGTCCCAAAAAAGGGGAAATTTCCTTTTTACAGCAGCAAAGTGAAACAAAACCTGGAAGAAGCATCGATAAGAAACACTAACTTATATAAAATATGAACATAAACACAGGGAAATATAAAATATAAGAACATCAGGAACTATAAACACTATTTTAAGTGTTTTGAGTTTACACCCGAGCACAGAGGAAACATCAGCGTCCACGTCAAAGTTCAGTCACAGAGTCAGAATCAAACTCAGCTCAGGTCTCGTCTTTGGTCTGAGGCCGGAGCGGTGACTCGGCGCTCTCAGAGGGTTAACGAGGTCTTTGTCGTTGTCAGGTCACCATCATGAGGACGGGACCCAGAGTGACTCCGAGGACCCGGTCCTCAAAGGGAGGAGGAGTAAATCGCACCACTCCGTCCGATCGGAGGCGTCGGAGGCGTCGCAGCAGACGGTTCACTCCGTCCCGTCCGTCCAGCACCAGCCGCCCGCTCCGACACAGACGCTCCACCAGCCGCTGCAGTACTCTCCGCCCGGGCGGGCCCCAGCCTCGCCTGTGGCCCCTGAGCGCCCCCTGTCCCAGAGTCCTCCTCAGACTCAGTCCCCCACCACAGACATGCCCAAGCAGGGGCCCGAGCACCTGAGCCAGCAGGCCTTCATCATCGAGTTCTTCGACGATAACCCGCGCAAGAAGCGCTCGCAGTCCTTCACGCACACCCCCGCCCATGCCGACTCCTACTCCGCCCTGAAGGCCAAGCTGGAGCGGCGGAAAGGGGGGGAGAGGCCGGCGTCTGTGCACGGCCACATCCCTGCCACCCAGCAGGTGACGGTTCCTCTGAAGGGTCAGAGCCAGGGGGGCCCTCAGAGGTCCAGCTCTCTGAAAAGGGAGAAGACGGAGGGGGAGGTGGCCTCCTCCGGCTCCTCCCCTCGCCCCTCCTCCGGTGTCACTATCAGACCCTTCGGCAGCGTCGGGAAGAAGTCCAAGCTCGCTCAGGAGTTTGCTGCTGAATTCTTGAAGGATTCTGGTCGACAGGAGACCTCCCCAACGAGGGACAGGATGTCCCCTCCCCCGATGTCTGCACCGCCGGTCATGGTGTCGCCTCCCCAGGCAAGAATCCCCTCCCCCCAAGAACCTCCGGCTCCTTCCTCAGTCTCCTTCCCCACCTCCCCCTTACAACCTCCAGCAACGGCCAGGTCCTCCGTCCCCGCCAGTGCTGCGGTCCAGTCCGCCTCCCCGGTCCACTCCTCTGGGCCTCCCGTGCCCCACATGCTGCCCCTGGGCGTCCGTGCAGGAGACTCCAGACCTTCCCCGAGGATGATGAGGAACGAGGAGGATGACAGCCTGAGCGATGCCGGGACCTACACCATCGAGACGGAGTCGCAGGACCAAGAGGTGGAGGAGGCGCGCAGCATGATCGATCAGGTGAACTCACAGGGACCTGAA
Organism: Echiichthys vipera; assembly: GCF_963691815.1. Classification (NCBI taxonomy): domain Eukaryota; kingdom Metazoa; phylum Chordata; class Actinopteri; order Perciformes; family Trachinidae; genus Echiichthys; species Echiichthys vipera. The sequence continues at coordinate 28,355,475 of NC_139844.1, forward strand.
CGTACGTCAGAGCGCTGTGAGCGTGTGACCCGGCACAGATCCAGGGTTCATGATGCTGACGGGAACCTTTTAGTTCTGAGCCGCGGCGTCTAGAGAGAGTCTGTACCTGTGTAGAAGAAACCAGACGACTTACGTAAACCAGCACCAGGTCCTAAACACGTAAAGGTTGTTTTGCATTGAGACAAAGAGACGACAGAGACTTTACTTTGTCATAAATGAATTCATTAATTTAACCTTTAACGACGTTGAGGGTTAAAAACCGTCTTTCTGAGGCTGGAGTTGATCCGAGGAACACGAGTGTGGTCCAGCTCAGGTGGCAGGTTTGATAAACTCCGACCTTGAGGTTTAAGTGAAGTCACGTAGGTGCAAGTTTGTTTAGGAGCGATGTGGATCTGAGGGCAGTGATCTCTGGTGGGTCCTTCAGGCCTCAGAGGACCTCAGGGTGGTCACAGCTGCAGGTCTATGATTCATGTTCCCGGCTCTTGTGAATAGTGAACTTTATCTTTAGTCTGAGAACGGTTCCCTCCAGAGTCTCCAATATAAAACAGTGTCATCCGCATACGGACGGACGTGACTGAGGGTCTGAAGCTGTTGTTGTTCTGGTGCTTCAGCCAAGCTAACAGACAAGCTAACAGCCAAGCTAACAGCCAAGCTAACAGACAAGCTAACAGCCAAAGCTAACAGACAAGCTAACAGACAAGCTAACAGCCAAGCTAACAGACAAGCTAACAGCCAAAAACAGTCCGTCCAGGATGAAAGCGTCAGTATAAATGTGCAGAACGAGCGTCTGAATGAACTGTTTCCTGTCAGGTGAATAATCTGTGTTTTAGGGCTTCAGGGACGCATGACGCCTCGTGTCCTTCTTGCTCCTTCCTGTTGCTGTGGTCCCGCCCCCTCCTCATGCATGCCCTGTGCTCTGACAGGTGTTCGGTGTCCTCGACTCTCCAGAGTACAGTGGTGTGAACGCAGGAGTGTATAGACCTGTAATAAATGATGGCAAGGATGAGCACGCTAACCTTCCTAGCGATGGTAGAACTGTGGACCCATTGCATGGCTTTATCCCAGCTGCTCTCAGCGGCCCCCCGACAGGCCCCATACAGGTAAACACCCTGACCCAGAACCTGGAAACCACGTGTGTAGCATGCTGTGATCCCAGTGCATGCAGACTGGTGCTGTTACACTCGCTCACTTTCTCCTGTTGCACATTTACTCACGTGCTGTCGGACTCTTTGGTCCCTAATGTCGTCATCGTGTGGTTCTGTTGTTCAGGTTCCAGCGGCTCAGGCAGCAGGTCTGGAAGGACCCAAATGGGTTTCCCGCTGGGCCAGTCTGGCAGACAGCTACGCTGAACCTGGTTCCACTCCGCCTCAGGGGGAAGGTCTGGAAGGTGAAGTTCTGTCTCTGCACTTTATCAGAATATGATCAGAACAGGATGTTAAAGAGTAACTCTGCTGTAAACTCCTCCTCCAGGGTCTCTGTCTGCACTTTAATCATCAGTAACCATGGAGACAGTTTTTATTAAGGGAGAAATCCAGGAGAGATGCTAACAGCCGGACGTGGCTAACAGTGGTTAGCTCGGGGCAGCACGGTGAAGGCATTCAAAGGTCTTTTTTAACCACTAATGCTGCTGAAAATAACAGCAAACCTCTGCAGCAGCATGAGAAGAGTCCCTACACACACACACACACACACACACAACAAAGCAGCAATGGGCTCCTTCCACTGTAATGGACTTTACTATGAGAGGAGCTGGTGCAGGGGCCAGTAGGTAAGTCTTTAAAACACTCTTTATTAAACTCTGGCTTCACTAACTACGCTGATGATGCTTTGTTGTGTGTGTGTGTGTGTGTGTGTGTGTGTGTGTGTGTGTGTGTGTGTGTGTGTGTGTGTGTGTGTGTGTGTGTGTGTGTGTGTGTGTGTGTGTGTGTGTGTGTGTGTGTGTGTGTGTGTGTGTGTGTGTGTGTGTGTGTGTGTGTAGGGACTCTTCTCATGCTGCTGCAGAGGTTTGCTGTTATTTTCAGCAGCATTAGTGGTTAAAAAAGACCTTTGAATGCCTTCACCGTGCTGCCCCGAGCTAACCACTGTTAGCCATGCCCGGCTGTTAGACCATGCGGACTCCTGTGATCCTGGGTTTTGGGGACTGGGCCTTTAAACTAATAAGGAACTCATGAATCGTTTTATTCTTAACGCAGATCTGCGCTTCGTCAGTCGGTCGATGGGAAACTACAGCTACGATCACTCCGAGTCGGAGTCCAGCCACAGCTCCAGGACCAGGCGGCTGCTTCCCCAGCTGCCCCCAGAGAAGCTGGAAAGTGTCCCCCCGAGTATCCTGATCCGCCATGAGCCCTACCAAGGCCAGGAACCTCTGGACAGACTCCTGGGTCCCCCCCGCCCACAGGGCTCCACCCAGCGCCTGGCTGTTCAGGACGACGTGGATCCAGACAGCCTGAGTGACGCCAGCCGCTCAGACGATGGACCCGTCCTGGAGAAATCAAAGAATCTGGCGAGGACTGGACCTCTGTCCCCAGGGCCCGCCGGTCCTCAGTTCAAAGGGCCGGAAAAAGTGTCTCCCTCCACCAAATCCACCTGCTTCTACATTGGGTCTGAAGACAGTCCATGCAAACCTGAGCAGGCCCGGAACCCGGTTCAGTCTGACAGGACATGTGACCCCCCAGCAAAACCACCCCCTACCACGGTCCTGATCCGACACCTGAGTGGACACGAACCCAGGAGGACAGGCGTCAAACCCAACAGCTCCGCTCCAAACCTCCAAATGCAGGACAAGGACTCTGTCCCCACTAAAGACGGCAGCATGTCGTCCATCGTCCGGCAGGAGAGCTTCACCAAAGACCGGCCCACCGACACGCTCCAGATGAAGAAGCTCCCCCACATCTCCAGCCACCCGTCCCTCAGAGACATGGAGCAGAGGAGGGACAGCATCCAGGACACGCCGTCCTTCCTCCAGGAGGCCGAGGGGGCGCTGTCCTCTCTGGACTCCAAGTTCCCCTCCTCTGGTTCTGGTCGTAGCTCCAAGAGAGGAGGCTCCTCCACCCACATGGACGACTCCCTCTCTGGTGAGTCGGACGTGGACACGGCGAGCACCGTGAGCCAGGTGAGTAGCAAAAACGCTCCGATCAGCTCTGCTTCTAAAAAGCGTCCGGCCATCAGCAGCCTCCAGAAGGAGAAGTCCTCGTCCAGTCCGTCCATCCAGGAGAAGGGACGGCAGCTCTCCGCCCGCGAGCGGCTTTCTGAGAAACGCCGGAACCAGACGAACGCAGATGCATCGAGCAAAGCTGAGGCGGCGAAGCGCTTCCAGATGCGCCGCAGTGCGGGCAACCGCGGGTCTCTGGATCTGTCCGAGGGCCAGCAGGGTTCAGGTCCTCGCTGGACCGAAACAACGGCATCGGACCATGAACTCTCCCGTCCGTCGAGCCGTAGCAAGAAAGTCATCGCCCCTCTACAGAAGGAAGACAACGGAAAAACGCCCAAGACCTCAACTCAGCAGGTCCTGATGCGCTCCAACAGCCTGTCGGCGCCGCGGCCCACGCGGGCGTCCATGCTCCGTCGAGCGCGCCTGGGCGAGGCCTCGGATAATGAGGGAGCAGAGACCGACCGCGGCTCCCAGAACTCTGACCACGTCACCACACCGTCCAAAGTGTCCGGCGAGGGGAAGAAGCTGTCCCGGCTGGACATCTTAGCGATGCCCAGGAAGAGGACGGGCTCCTTCACCGCTCCCAGCGACACCGAGACGCCGTCCGCGGGCCGCGCACCTTTCTCTAACCGGAACTCCGAGTCCGTCGTCAGCGCCAGGAAGACGTCTGTGGGCGACGCCCGGCAGGCAGCGAGCAAAGGGGGCGGAGCTCTGGGGAAACAGCCACTGACCCGGACCCGGTCCAGTGGAGCCAAGTACCCGGGCACCGGTGAGTCCTGAGGTTATAAGGTACAAACGTTTGATTCCATGATTTGTTAGATGGTGACGGGACGGGTGGATGTACCCCCCTCAGCAATGTCCACTTAAAGCTGGTTTCTCTCTAATGTCCAGCAGGAGGAGACTCCACTTAAAGCTGCATTCTCTCTAATGTCCAGCAGGAGGAGACTCCACTTAAAGCTGCATTCTCTCTAATGTCCAGCAGGAGGAGACTCCACTTAAAGCTGCATTCTCTCTAATGTCCAGCAGGAGGAGACTCCACTTAAAGCTGCATTCTCTCTAATGTCCAGCAGGAGGAGACTCCACTTAAAGCTGCATTCTCTCTAATGTCCAGCAGGAGGAGACTCCACTTAAAGCTGGTTTCTCTCTAATGTCCAGCAGGAGGAGACTCCACTTAAAGCTGCATTCTCTCTAATGTCCACTTAAAGCTGCATTCTCTCTAATGTCCACTTAAAGCTGCATTCTCTCTAATGTCCAGCAGGAGGAGACTCCACTTAAAGCTGCATTCTCTCTAATGTCCAGCAGGAGGAGACTCCACTTAAAGCTGCATTCTCTCTAATGTCCAGCAGGAGGAGACTCCACTTAAAGCTGCATTCTCTCTAATGTCCAGCAGGAGGAGACTCCACTTAAAGCTGCATTCTCTCTAATGTCCAGCAGGAGGAGACTCCACTTAAAGCTGCATTCTCTCTAATGTCCAGCAGGAGGAGACTCCACTTAAAGCTGCATTCTCTCTAATGTCCAGCAGGAGGAGACTCCACTTAAAGCTGGTTTCTCTCTAATGTCCAGCAGGAGGAGACTCCACTTAAAGCTGCATTCTCTCTAATGTCCAGCAGGAGGAGACTCCACTTAAAGCTGCATTCTCTCTAATGTCCACTTAAAGCTGCATTCTCTCTAATGTCCAGCAGGAGGAGACTCCACTTAAAGCTGCATCCTCTCTAATGTCCAGCAGGAGGAGACTCCACTTAAAGCTGCATTCTCTCTAATGTCCAGCAGGAGGAGACTCCACTTAAAGCTGCATTCTCTCTAATGTCCAGCAGGAGGAGACTCCACTTAAAGCTGCATTCTCTCTAATGTCCACTTAAAGCTGCATTCTCTCTAATGTCCAGCAGGAGGAGACTCCACTTAAAGCTGCATCCTCTCTAATGTCCAGCAGGAGGAGACTCCACTTAAAGCTGCATTCTCTCTAATGTCCAGCAGGAGGAGACTCCACTTAAAGCTGCATTCTCTCTAATGTCCAGCAGGGGGAGACTCCACTTAAAGCTGCATTCTCTCTAATGTCCAGCAGGAGGAGACTCCACTTAAAGCTGCATTCTCTCTAATGTCCAGCAGGAGGAGACTCCACTTAAAGCTGCATTCTCTCTAATGTCCAGCAGGAGGAGACTCCACTTAAAGCTGCATTCTCTCTAATGTCCAGCAGGAGGAGACTCCACTTAAAGCTGCATTCTCTCTAATGTCCAGCAGGAGGAGACTCCACTTAAAGCTGCACTCTCTCTAATGTCCAGCAGGAGGAGACTCCACTTAAAGCTGCATTCTCTCTAATGTCCAGCAGGAGGAGACTCCACTTAAAGCTGCATTCTCTCTAATGTCCAGCAGGAGGAGACTCCACTTAAAGCTGCATTCTCTCTAATGTCCACTTAAAGCTGCATTCTCTCTAATGTCCTGCAGGAGGAGACTCCACTTAAAGCTGCGTTCTCTCTAATGTCCACTTAAAGCTGCATTCTCTCTAATGTCCAGCAGGAGGAGACTCCACTTAAAGCGGGTTTCTCTCTAATGTCCAGCAGGAGGAGACTCCACTTAAAGCTGTATTCTCTCTAATGTCCAGCAGGAGGAGACTCCACTTAAAGCTGTATTCTCTCTAATGTCCAGCAGGAGGAGACTCCACTTAAAGCTGCATTCTCTCTAATGTCCAGCAGGAGGAGACTCCACTTAAAGCTGCATTCTCTCTAATGTCCAGCAGGAGGAGACTCCACTTAAAGCTGCATTCTCTCTAATGTCCAGCAGGAGGAGACTCCACTTAAAGCTGCATTCTCTCTAATGTCCAGCAGGAGGAGACTCCACTTAAAGCTGCATTCTCTCTAATGTCCAGCAGGAGGAGACTCCACTTAAAGCTGCATTCTCTCTAATGTCCAGCAGGAGGAGACTCCACTTAAAGCTGCATTCTCTCTAATGTCCAGCAGGAGGAGACTCCACTTAAAGCTGCATTCTCTCTAATGTCCACTTAAAGCTGCATTCTCTCTAATGTCCTGCAGGAGGAGACTCCACTTAAAGCTGCGTTCTCTCTAATGTCCACTTAAAGCTGCATTCTCTCTAATGTCCAGCAGGAGGAGACTCCACTTAAAGCGGGTTTCTCTCTAATGTCCAGCAGGAGGAGACTCCACTTAAAGCTGTATTCTCTCTAATGTCCAGCAGGAGGAGACTCCACTTAAAGCTGTATTCTCTCTAATGTCCAGCAGGAGGAGACTCCACTTAAAGCTGTATTCTCTCTAATGTCCAGCAGGAGGAGACTCCACTTAAAGCTGCATTCTCTCTAATGTCCAGCAGGAGGAGACTCCACTTAAAGCTGCATTCTCTCTAATGTCCAGCAGGAGGAGACTCCACTTAAAGCTGCATTCTCTCTAATGTCCAGCAGGAGGAGACTCCACTTAAAGCTGCATTCTCTCTAATGTCCAGCAGGAGGAGACTCCACTTAAAGCTGCATTCTCTCTAATGTCCAGCAGGAGGAGACTCCACTTAAAGCTGCATCCTCTCTAATGTCCAGCAGGAGGAGACTCCACTTACAGCTGCATTCTCTCTGATGTCCACTTAAAGCTGGTTTCTCTCTGATGTCTCCAGGTGCCCGTCGGCGTCAGAAGGGATCAGACTTCTCGTCGTCCTCTGAGGAAGAATATGAGACGAGTGCCGTGAACCCCAAAGCCAAACGCTCCTCCCACCCCCCCGCCTCCTCCCAGACTCCACGCCACCGCACGGCCGCCACGCGGTCCAAGTCCGTCTCCCAGGAGACCGAGGAGGACGAGGACCCGAGCGAGGTGGACCCCTACCAGAACTGGTCCACGCACAGCGCCGAGATCGCCAAGTAAGACAACGAGCCTTTGATTCAAAGAGGAATCGAACCCACGTCCGTCTCTAACGTCCTGCTGACGCTTGTGCCCCCTGCAGGCTGAGTCAGGACCTGGCCAAAGACCTCGCCATCCTGGCCCAGGAAATCCACGACGTGGCTGGAGACGGGGACTCACCGGGCTCCGCTCTGGGCACCGCCCCCTCCCCCAGCTCACTGCCCAACACGCCCGCCTCCCCCATCTCTGCCAGGGAGGAGGTGGGTGACGCTGCAACCCGCCAACACCCCCGCACCACGCCACACACACACACACACACACACACACACACACACACACACACACACACCAGACCCCAAACACACCACACACACCACACACACCAGACCCCAAACACACCACACACACCACACACACCACACACACCACACACACCACACACACCCCTGCACCACACCACACACCAGACCCCAAACACACCACACACACCACACACACCACACACACCAGACCCCAGACACGCCACACACACCACACACACACACACACACACACACACACACAAGACCACCTCACCCCCCCATCACACCGCACACGTCACACACACACCCCACACACACCACACACACCACACACACCAGACCCCAGACACACCACACACACCACACACACCACACACACCAGACCCCAGACACGCCACACACACCACACACACCACAGGTGGAGTTCAGGTAGAGTCAGGTGGAGTTCAGGTGGAGTTCAGGTAGAGTTCAGGTAGAGTTCAGGTGGAGTTCAGGTGGAGTTCAGGTGGAGTTCAGGTAGAGTCAGGTGGAGTCAGGTAGAGTTCAGGTGGAGTTCAGGTAGAGTTCAGGTGGAGTTCAGGTGGAGTTCAGGTGGAGTCAGGTGGAGTTCAGGTGGAGTTCAGGTGGAGTCAGGTGGAGTTCAGGTGGAGTTCAGGTGGAGTTCAGGTAGAGTTCAGGTAGAGTTCAGGTGGAGTTCAGGTGGAGTTCAGGTGGAGTTCAGGTGGAGTTCAGGTGGAGTCAGGTGGAGTTCAGGTGGAGTTCAGGTAGAGTTCAGGTGGAGTTCAGGTGGAGTTCAGGTGGAGTTCAGGTGGAGTTCAGGTAGAGTTCAGGTGGAGTTCAGGTGGAGTTCAGGTGGAGTTCAGGTGGAGTCAGGTGGAGTTCAGGTGGAGTTCAGGTGGAGTCAGGTGGAGTCCAGGTAGAGTCAGGTGGAGTTCAGGTGGAGTTCAGGTAGAGTTCAGGTGGAGTTCAGGTGGAGTTCAGGTAGAGTCAGGTGGAGTTCAGGTAGAGTTCAGGTGGAGTTCAGGTAGAGTTCAGGTGGAGTTCAGGTGGAGTTCAGGTAGAGTTCAGGTGGAGTTCAGGTGGAGTTCAGGTGGAGTTCAGGTGGAGTTCACGTAGAGTTCAGGTTGAGTTCAGGTGGAGTTCAGGTAGAGTTCAGGTGGAGTTCAGGTAGAGTTCAGGTGGAGTTCAGGTGGAGTTCAGGTAGAGTTCAGGTGGAGTTCAGGTGGAGTTCAGGTGGAGTTCAGGTGGAGTTCAGGTGGAGTCAGGTGGAGTTCAGGTAGAGTTCAGGTGGAGTTCAGGTAGAGTTCAGGTGGAGTTCAGGTAGAGTTCAGGTGGAGTTCAGGTGGAGTCAGGTGGAGTTCAAGTAGAGTCAGGTGGAGTCAGGTGGAGTCAGGTGGAGCATGGACAGGTGCTACCTGCCTGTCAGTACACAGTGTTCCACGTGTTCAGAGTCTCTCAGCTCTCAAACATGAATGTGTCTCTGGTTCTCGAACCGTACGTGAGCCGTCGGGGGGGGGGGGGGGGGTCCTCTGTACCACAGGAGCTTCACATGCTTTGGAGTCTCATGATTCATGTCTTTGTTGTGCTGCTCAGACGCCATCTTGTCCATCCTTACCTGGGGCTCGACCGTCTCAGGTGTCGTACTCTGACTCATCACTCCTCCTGCCGTGTGATTGGTTCCCCTCCTCCACCCCCCCCCCCCACCCCCCCGCCCCCCCCCCTCCCTTCACAGTGTTGGATTCACGAGCACTTTGAGATTAAACAGAACTACTGAGTCAGCATCAAACAAGTCCATGCTCCACCCGACTCCATCTTACTCCAACTGAACTCCACCTGAACTCCACCTGAACTCCACCTGAACTCTACCTGAACTCCACCTGAACTCCAACTGGACTCCACCTGACTCCACCTGAACTCCACCTGAACTCCACCTGACTCTACCTGAACTCCACCTGAACTCCACCTGACTCCACCTGACTCCACCTGAACTCCACCTGAACTCCACCTGAACTCTACCTGAACTCCACCTGAACTCCACCTGAACTCCACCTGAACTCTACCTGAACTCCACCTGACTCCACCTGACTCCACCTGAACTCCACCTGAACTCCACCTGACTCCACCTGACTCCACCTGACTCCACCTGAACTCCACCTGAACTCCACCTGACTCCACCTGACTCCACCTGACTCCACCTGACTCCACCCTGCTCTTCTGACCCTGCGGACTCTCAGATCCGTATTTTCGTGCTGACTCTTGTTCTTGTGCGTTCTCAGTAGTTTTGATAAGTTGCCCCTTTGATGACCCGGTGAACGTGGTTCTGGGTCGGTTCATGGAGCTGTAGGGGGCCCGGTGGGACCTGCTGCACTCCTGTGCCCCGCAGCACTGCCGCTCCCTGCACCGCGGCTCCACCGCGGCTCCACCGCGGCTCCATCGCGGCTGCATGTTGAGCTGCTGCATGTTGAGCTGCTGCATGTTGAGGCGGCGCGGCCTCACGGCTGCTGGTCGCTGTCACGTGTTCGGAGGCTGGTTCACTGGAGCCCGACTCCCTCTGCTCTCGTTGCAGCTGGTCCAGCGTATCCCCGAGGCCAGTTTGAACTACCAGAAGGTTCCTCCGGGTTCTGCTGTCGCCTCGGACCTGGACGCAAACATGAACGCGCCGGAGCCCGGTTCTAAGCAACGCCGTCCGTGGAACCGTGAAGAGGTCACTGTCTAATGGCACAGAGGCCGCGTTCACGCCACGGCCCCGAGTCTGACACCTGTGTTTGATACACGAGTGATTACTTTACCCGGGGCTCAGTGGGACATTAACAGGCTTTACACTGGGCTCAGTGGGACATTAACAGGCTTTACACTGGGCTCAGTGGGACATTAACAGACTTTACCCGGGGCTCAGTGGGACATTAACAGGCTTTACACTGGGCTCAGTGGGACATTAACAGACTTTACACTGGGCTCAGTGGACATTAACAGACTTTACACGGGGCTCAGTGGGACATTAACAGACTTTACACTGGGCTCAGTGGGACATTAACAGACTTTACACTGGGCTCAGTGGACATTAACAGACTTTACACTGGGCTCAGTGGACATTAACAGCTTTACACTGAGCTCAGTGGGACATTAACAGACTTTACACTGGGCTCAGTGGGACATTAACAGACTTTACACTGGGCTCAGTGGACATTAACAGACTTTACACTGGGCTCAGTGGACATTAACAGCTTTACACTGAGCTCAGTGGGACATTAACAGACTTTACACTGGGCTCAGTGGACATTAACAGCTTTACACTGGGCTCAGTGGGACATTAACAGACTTTACACTGGGCTCAGTGGGACATTAACAGACTTTACACTGGGCTCAGTGGGACATTAACAGGCTTTACACTGGGCTCAGTGGGACATTAACAGACTTTACACTGGGCTCAGTGGGACATTAACAGACTTTACACTGGGCTCAGTGGGACATTAACAGACTTTACACTGGGCTCAGTGGGACATTAACAGACTTTACACTGGGCTCAGTGGGACATTAACAGACTTTACACTGGGCTCAGTGGACATTAACAGACTTTACACTGGGCTCAGTGGACATTAACAGCTTTACACTGGGCTCAGTGGGACATTAACAGACTTTACACTGGGCTCAGTGGGACATTAACAGGCTTTACACTGGGCTCAGTGGACATTAACAGGCTTTACACTGGGCTCAGTGGGACATTAACAGACTTTACACTGGGCTCAGTGGGACATTAACAGACTTTACACTGGGCTCAGTGGGACATTAACAGGCTTTACACTGGGCTCAGTGGACATTAACAGACTTTACACTGGGCTCAGTGGGACATTAACAGGCTTTACACTGGGCTCAGTGGGACATTAACAGGCTTTACACTGGGCTCAGTGGACATTAACAGGCTTTACACTGGGCTCAGTGGACATTAACAGACTTTACACTGGGCTCAGTGGACATTAACAGGCTTTGTACTGGGCTCAGTGGACATTAACAGACTTTACACTGGGCTCAGTGGACATTAACAGACTTTACACTGGGCTCAGTGGACATTAACAGGCTTTACACTGGGCTCAGTGGACATTAACAGGCTTTACACGGGGCTCAGCTGCTGGTCTTGCTCCTGCCCGTGACCCGGGTCTGGACTTCATCTGGTCCCTTCTGTGTCTCAGGTGATTCTGGACAATCTGATGCTGAACCCGGTGTCTCAGCTGTCTCAGGCCATCAGGGAGAACACGGAGCAGCTGGCCGACAAGATGAAGTCAGTGGGAGTCAATGAGAGTCAATGAGAGTCAATGAGAGTGAATGAGAGTGAATGGAAGTGAATGAGAGTCAATGAGAGTCAATGAGAGTCAATGAGAGTCAATGAGAGTCAATGAGAGTCGATGAGAGTCAATGAGAGTGAATGGAAGTGAATGAGAGTCAATGGGAGTCAATGAGAGTCAATGAGAGTGAATGAGAGTCAATGGGAGTCAATGAGAGTGAATGAGAGTCAATGAGAGTGAATGAGAGTGAATGGAAGTGAATGAGAGTCAATGAGAGTGAATGAGAGTCAATGAGAGTCAATGAGAGTGAATGAGAATCAATGAAAGTGAATGGAAGTGAATGAGAGTCAATGAGAGTCAATGAGAGTGAATGAGAGTCAATGAGAGTGAATGGAAGTGAATGAGAGTCAATGAGAGTCAATGAGAGTCAATGAGAGTCAATGAGAGTCAATGAGAGTCAATGAGAGTCAATGAGAGTCAATGAGAGTCAATGAGAGTGAAGTGTTTATTTACTTTTCATTATTTTGTTTTTTTAATGTTAAACCTGTTTGTTGTTATTGTGTTTGTTTACAATTCTGAATTTATTCATGTTTCCTGTTTGTTTGTTTGTTTGTCTGTTTGTTTGTTTGTTTGTTTGTTTGTGTGTTTGTTTGTTTCTCTGTTTGTTTGTTGGTCTGTTTGTTTGTTTGTTTGTCTGTTTGTTTGTTTGTTTGTCTGTTTGTTTGTTTGTCTGTTTGTTTGTTTGTCTGTTTGTTTGTTTGTCTGTTTGTTTGTTTGTTTGTTTGTTTGTTGTTTGTTCTCAGAGTTCTGTTCCAGAACAAAGCGGAGGTCTGGGAGCAGATCGAGGCGAAGATCAACGCTGAGAACGAAGTTCCCATCCTGAAAACCTCCAACAAGGTTCTGCTGCACACTCTGAATCAATGAGTGAATGGAAGTCAATGAAAGTGAATGGAAGTCAATGAAAGTGAATGGAAGTCAATGAAAGTGAATGGAAGTGAATGGAAGTCAATGGAAGTCAATGAAAGTGAATGGAAGTGAATGGAAGTCAATGAGCTGGTCTGGAGCTGTCTCCTGTCCCTGTTGCAGGAGATCACGTCGATCCTGAAGGAGCTGAGGCGAGTGCAGCGGCAGCTGGAAGGTTCGTGTTTGAACCCTTAATGAGCGGACGTGTGCCGGACGTGTGCCGGACGTGTGCCGGCGGTGCGAGCGGCGCCTGCTGCGGCGGTTAACCCTCCTCTGCTTCTCCCCACAGTGATAAACACCATCGTGGAGCCCGGGGGCCTCCAGACCATCGTGGAGCCCGGGGGCCTCCAGACCATCGTGGAGCCCGGGGGCCTCCAGACCACCGCAGCGGTCGGGACGCCGTCACGCGGACACACTCGACCGACCTCCAGGGAGAAGAAACCCGCCGCCAAGCCCCGCAGTGGCCCCTCCCCCTCCAACGCCAACCAAAGCACCAAGAGACCCCCCCGTGGACCCGACGGGGCCCCCCACCTGGCCTGAGCCGGCCGCCGTAGCATCTCTGGGCCGTGGTCGTGCGTCCACGCCGGCAGAGCGACCGCGTCCGGCTTCAGGCTCCGCCTCCTCCACAGCTTTTACTTCCTGTTTGTCTGCATTCAGACGACGCAGTCCGGTCCTCAGTGTCCCACAATGCATTGCACGTCGGCGGTCCCGTTCCTGTGAACAGACGCACGCGTGACGCCAAATATCCTAAAGTTAAAAAAACATGAACCTTTAAGTGTTTCGTTGTCTCATGAAACGTCGTCGTCGGTCGAAGGTTCGACGCTGAAAACGTTTTGTTAAATTTGTTAAATATAAATTCACAGACAATAAGGATAAATTCAGCACCGCGAGCTAAAGTAGCGCCGCAACGTGTTAGCCTAGCCAAGCCGTAACGTGTTAGCCTAGCCAACCGTAACGTGTTAGCCTAGCCAACCCGTGACGTGTTAGCCTAGCCAAGCCGTGACGTGTTAGCCTAGCCAACCGTAACGTGTTAGCCTAGCCAACCGTAGCGTGTTAGCCTAGCCAAGCCGTGACGTGTTAGCCTAGCCAACCGTAGCGTGTTAGCCTAGCCAAGCCGTGACGTGTTAGCCTAGCTTAAATTTGTCGACTGTTGTGAAGCTTCATGTTTGACATTTTGGCCGTCGCCATCTTGTTTCGGGGTTTATGGGGGCGGGGCCTAATATGAGAGGATGGGTCTGACAGGAGAGGGTGGGGCCTGATGGGAGCGGGTGGGGCCTGATGGGAGCGGGCGGGGCCTGAGGGGGCGGGGCCTAATGGGAGCGTGCAGCGTTTGTTGGCGTGGAACTAAAACGCTGATGAAGACGTTTTTAGTCTCAAATGAAGCGTGAAGAAGAAAAGCACCAAAACAAGCGCCCTGTTGCCATGGATACACATCACTGACCTCTGTCCTGATTGACAGGTGGTGAAGCCCCGCCCCCAAAGTCTGTGCGTTAAAAACAAACACGTAAACGTTTTTATGTTGTTTTTAGAAATGAGACGATTTCTGTCGTTTACAACAAACAGAGAATTAACGTTCTTTATGTTTATTTACTTTGAACAAACAAACAAACAAACAAACAAACAAACAAACTCCAGAATAACATTAGAGGTTAAATCTTTATTAAAGTGATATTTTAATAAAAACTCTCTTTAGTCTGAATGAAGGTTTTAATGTTTGACTTCCTGTCCCGGTGTGTTTCCATGGCAGCAGCCAATAGCGTTGGGCGTTGCTGGTTGCCAGGGTTGTCTGTTGTTGGGTGCAGCTACTGTAGGCTGGTTGCCAGGGTTGTCTGTTGTTGGGTGCAGCTACTGTAGGCTGGTTGCCAGGGTTGCCTGTTGTTGGGTGCAGCTACTGTAGGCTGGTTGCCAGGGTTGTCTGTTGTTGGGTGCAGCTACTGTAGGCTGTGAGTCACTACAGGCCGAGCATTCACTCCATGGACTGAGAGAAAGGAGAGGAACGCCATTCAAACGCACGCCCACATGGCTACGCTGCTCCTGGATGCTAACATCACTTTCATCTGCACTTAGCTACAACGGCTAACGCTAACGGCTAACGCTAACTGTCAGTCAAACTCCTCTGATCCTTGTTTTGATGCTGTGGTTTTCTGGAGGGGACGGGTTCAAACAGGCTCAAACAGACTCCGGTCTCCTGGAGCTACTGGGCCGGGTCTGACCAACCTGGCAACCCCACTGCTGGACTTATACTTTGTTGTTGGGATGATCTGGAGACTCTAGATGGAGCCGTTCGGATCGTTCTGCAGATTCAACCTTTAAAGGGTTTTGGGGTAAATTTTCTCGTCTGACCTTTATTAAAACAGCCTGTGTGCGTGACCCTGGAGCAGTGCATTGTGGGACAGCATCAGCGTGGGTCCGACCTGAGACGCCGCTGCTGCCGGTGTGGATCCACAGAGAGGCTCAGATCCGGTCCACGTGTCTCCGGTGATCCGGTCCACGTGTCTCCGGTGATCCGGTCCACGTGTCTCCGGTGATCCGGTCCACGTGTCTCCGGTGATCCGGTCCACGTGTCTCCGGTGATCCGCTCCGTCAGGACAAAAGCATCTGAAACTATTTAACCGCCTTCTTCACCGCACGAGCTCAACGTTTAGAGACGGCTGCAGAAAGAAGCCGCCGCCGTTGCTGCGCTGCCGCCACCGCCACCGCCGCCCGTGGACCGTGTCCACACGTGTAAACTGTGCTTTGATCAGCTGCCGCTGCTTTGGAGCTGATGATGCGTCTGCGTCCGTGTTCGAGGAGGAGACGCCGCCATCTTTGTTTTACTGAATGTTTGCTGCTTCAGGTCGTGTCGCTGAATGTTCCCACTTCCTGCCGGTCCTTAAACACTTCCTGCCGTCAGGACTCTCAAACTCATCGTCATCAGACGCTTTCTCATCCCGTGGACGCGTCCAGGTTCTCCAGGACCGGGTCAGAAGACTCCGTTCCCTCGTTTGGTTCGGTGGAATCGAACCCTGACGCGTTCGTCAGGTGGTGCAATGAGCCGAACGCCTGCGGTCCGGCTCGCCGTCGCTCACGCCTGAGGTCTGGCTCGCCGTCGCTCACGCCTGCGGTGGAAGCCGCTGCGGCGACACGAGCGGACGTGACGTCGTCCATGAAGCGATCGCTGAAAAAGTATTTCAGTGAGAGAAGCTGAGACACGAGAGACGGCGAGCTGGACCGTGGTTAGAAACCCGTGTTACAGACACACGTGACCTGTCAGAGGAGAGGGTTCTGCTGGTCGACCCGGTCCTGGACCCGGTCCTGGACCCGGTCCTGGACCCGGTCCTGGTCCTGCAGCTCAGAACCGTGAGGCTCATTCATGCTCAGCGTTTATGAACCGCACGTCGACCCGAGGACGAGACACATATAAAGAACCGTTTGTCCACTGTGCCGCTCAGACTGTAATTAAAGGATCTGGGCATCGAACCGCCGCTCTTCTGATCAGTGGAGTTACAGTCGACATCCGGAGACACTTAAGGCATCGAACAAATAATAAATAAATATAAAATATATCCGTGTGTGTGTGTGTGTGTGTGTGTGTGTGTATGTCACTGTGTGTGTGTCTGTGTGTGTGTGTGTGTGTGTGTGTGTCTCTGTGTGTGTGTGTGTGTGTGTGTGTGTGTGTGTCTCTGTGTGTGTGTGTGTGTGTGTGCGTGTGTGTGTGTCTCTGTGTGTGTGTGTGTGTGTGTGTGTGTTTGTCTCTGTGTGTGTGTGAGTGTGTGTGTGTTTGTCTCTGTGTGTGTGTGTGTGTGTGTGTGTGTGTGTGTGTGTGTGTGTGTGTGTGTGTGTGTGTGTCTCTGTGTGTGTGTGTGTGTGTGTGTGTGTGTGTGTGTGTGTGTGTGTGTGTGTCTCTGTGTGTATGTGTGTGTCTCTGTGTGTGTGTGTGTGTGTCTCTGTGTGTGTGTGTGTGTCTCTGTGTGTTTGTGTGTGTGTGTGTGTGTCTCTGTGTGTGTGTGTGTGTCTCTGTCTGTCTGTGTGTGTGTGTGTGTGTGTGTGTGTGTGTGTGTGTGTGTGTGTGTGTGTGTAGACCAGTCCTCCTACAGTCGTCTTTCGCGTGTTTCAGTTGCCGTCGTTAGCCTAGCTTAGCACAAAGACTGGACGCGGAGGGAAACTGCTAGCCTAGCGGCCGTGCGCCGCGCCTGAGGACGGACCCCAGGAGGACTTCTCTCACCTGGACAGACTTTTATTTTGAAAGGTGCATGCTGCTTCCTGTAGCTTGACTTCACCAAATGTGCACTTTTCCTGCTGATGTTCTGTGGGCTTTTATTTTGACGGTCACGCTGCTTCCTGCTCTGCAGCCAATAAGAATGTACCATTCATCAGCCCCCGCCCTCAGCTGGCGCCTGATTGGCCGTGGCTGTGATGATGTAACTGCTGCTGCTGCAGCTGATTGGCCCTCAGTGTTTCTTTGGTTCCAGTGCACGTGAGCGTGAACTTCCTCATTTATGATTTATTATTTATTATTTATGACGTCATCAACATTTATTTATAATAAACTGGATTCATCTGATCTTCTGTCTCTTTGTGCTCCTAGAGTTCACCTTTAACACGTTTATGCTCCTAGAGTTCACCTTTAACACACGTTTATGCTCCTAGAGGACACTTTAACACACGTTTATGCTCCTAGAGGACACTTTAACACACGTTTATGCTCCTAGAGGACACTTTAGCACACGTTTATGCTCCTAGAGGACACTTTAACACACGTTTATGCTCCTAGAGGACACTTTAGCACACGTTTGTGCTCCTAGAGGACACTTTAACACACGTTTATGCTCCTAGAGGACACTTTAGCACACGTTTATGCTCCTAGAGGACACTTTAGCACACGTTTATGCTCCTAGAGGACACTTTAACACACGTTTATGCTCCTAGAGGACACTTTAACACACGTTTATGCTCCTAGAGGACACTTTAGCACACGTTTATGCTCCTAGAGGACACTTTAACACACGTTTATGCTCCTAGAGGACACTTTAACACATGTTTATGCTCCTAGAGGACACTTTAACACACGTTTATGCTCCTAGAGGACACTTTAACACATGTTTATGCTCCTAGAGGACACTTTAACACACGTTTATGCTCCTAGAGGACACTTTAACACATGTTTATGCTCCTAGAGGACACTTTAACACACGTTTATGCTCCTAGAGGACACTTTAACACACGTTTATGCTCCTAGAGGACACTTTAACACACGTTTATGCTCCTAGAGGACACTTTAACACACGTTTATGCTCCTAGAGGACACTTTAACACACGTTTATGCTCCTAGAGGACACTTTAGCACACGTTTATGCTCCTAGAGGACACTTTAACACACGTTTATGCTCCTAGAGGACACTTTAACACACGTTTATGCTCCTAGAGGACACTTTAGCACACGTTTATGCTCCTAGAGGACACTTTAACACACGTTTATGCTCCTAGAGGACACTTTAGCACACGTTTATGCTCCTAGAGGACACTTTAACACACGTTTATGCTTCTAGAGGACACTTTAGCACACGTTTATGCTCCTAGAGGACACTTTAACACACGTTTATGCTCCTAGAGGACACTTTAGCACACGTTTATGCTCCTAGAGGACACTTTAACACACGTTTATGCTCCTAGAGGACACTTTAGCACACGTTTATGCTCCTAGAGGACACTTTAACACACGTTTATGCTTCTAGAGGACACTTTAGCACACGTTTATGCTCCTAGAGGACACTTTAACACACGTTTATGCTCCTAGAGGACACTTTAACACACGTTTATGCTCCTAGAGGACACTTTAACACACGTTTATGCTCCTAGAGGACACTTTAACACACGTTTATGCTCCTAGAGGACACTTTAGCACACGTTTATGCTCCTTGAGGACACTTTAACACACGTTTATGCTCCTAGAGGACACTTTAACACACGTTTATGCTCCTAGAGGACACTTTAACACACATTTATGCTCCTAGAGGACACTTTAGCACACGTTTATGCTCCTAGAGGACACTTTAGCACACGTGTTCCTGTAAAGTGATGACCTCACCTTTTACTGGGACGTTGTGGCCCTCTGTGACATCACTGCTGACATCATCACCCGTAGGCGGTTTGGGGAGGAGCCTGTGAAGATGATGATGATGATGATGATGATGATGATGAAGATGATACAGAACAGAAAGTGAAAGCAGAGTCTGAGTTGTTCTGAGGAGACTAAGGTTTCAGTTCTCTGCAGCAGCTGGTCCTGGTCCTGGTCCTGGTCCTGGTCCTGGTCCTGTCCTGGTCCTTGTCCTGGTCCTGGTCCTGTCCTGGTCCGTGTCCTGTCCTGGTCCTGGTCCTGGTCCTGGTCCTGGTCCTGTCCTGGTCCTGTCCTGGTCCTTGTCCTGGTCCTGGTCCTGTCCTGGTCCGTGTCCTGTCCTGGTCCTGGTCCTGGTCCTGGTCCTGGTCCTGTCCTGGTCCTGTCCTGGTCCTTGTCCTGGTCCTGGTCCAGGTCCTGGTCCTGGTCCAGGTCCTGGTCCTGTCCTGGTCCTGGTCCTGGTCCTGGTCCTGGTCCTGTCCTGGTCCTGGTCCTGTCCTGTCCTGGTCCTTGTCCTGGTCCTGGTCCTGGTCCTGTCCTGGTCCTGGTCCTGGTCCTGTCCTGGTCCTGGTCCTGGTCCTGGTCCTGGTCCTGGTCCTGGGGTCCAGCAGGAGGCAGCAGAGCGTCAGCGTCGTTTCTTTGATGTTTTTATTATTTATGAAAAACATGAAACTGTGTGTGTGTGTGTGTGTGTGTGTGTGTGTGTGTGTGTGTGTGTGTGTGTGTGTGTGTGTGTGTGTGTGTGTGTGTGTGTGTGTGTGTGTGTGTGTGTGTGTGTGTGTGTGTGTGTGTGTGTGTGTGTGTGTTCACCTGACACCTGCTTGTCTGTCTGTGTCGCCCCCCTGAGGCCGACACACTCCTTTCCTGAGGTATTCACACACACACACACACACACACACACACACACACACACACACACACACACACACACACACAGGTGTCAGGTGAACACACACACACACACACACACACACACACACACAGGTGTCAGGTGAACACACACACACACACACACACAGGAGTCAGGTGAACACACACACACACACACACACACACACACACACACACACACACACACACACACACACACACACACACACACACACACACACACACACACACACACACACAGGTGTCAGGTGAACACACTCACACACACACACACACACACACACACCCACAGGTGTCAGGTGAACACACTCACACACACACACACACACACACACACACACACACAGCTGCTTCCTCAGATTCAGTCGACGCTTCGATGAAAGGTAGAAAACTGCTGTTTGAACGATTACTGTTTTATTGTGAAGGAGCTTTAATTCTTTTATTCTGAAGGATCTGCTGGACCCTGGTTCTCTGCTGGACCCTGGTTCTCTGCAGAACCCTGGTTCTCTACAGAACCCTGGTTCTCTGCAGGACCCTGGTTCTCTACAGAACCCTGGTTCTCTGCAGGACCCTGGTTCTCTACAGAACCCTGGTTCTCTACAGAACCCTGGTTCTCTGCAGGACCCTGGTTCTCTACAGAACCCTGGTTCTCTGCTGGACCCTGGTTCTCTGCAGAACCCTGGTTCTCTGCAGGACCCCGGTTCTCTACAGAACCCTGGTTCTCTGCAGGACCCTGGTTCTCTGCAGAACCCTGGTTCTCTGCAGGACCCCGGTTCTCTGCTGGACCCCGGTTCTCTGCTGGACCCTGGTTCTGTCTCTGTTGAATAAAAAGAACATGTTGTGGATAAACTTGTGTTTCATGTTCAGCCGGAGGCGTCGAGGAGAACCGAGCAGAGAGGAGGAGGAGGCCCAACCTCAAGAACCCTGTGGAGGTCTGGAGGAACCGCAGACAGCAGAACCACACCGAGCCTGCAGGTCAGAACCATCTCTCACTCCCTCAGCTCCAGCCTCTGATCCTGGATCAGGTCTCAGGGGCAGCAGCTCCAGCCTCTGGTCCTGGATCAGGTCTCAGGGGCAGCAGCTCCAGCCTCTGATCCTGGATCAGG
Source organism: Echiichthys vipera (assembly GCF_963691815.1). Lineage (NCBI taxonomy): Eukaryota > Metazoa > Chordata > Actinopteri > Perciformes > Trachinidae > Echiichthys > Echiichthys vipera. The sequence goes on from NC_139844.1 coordinate 28,376,092, forward strand.
TCTCAGGGGTAGCAGCTCCAGCCTCTGGTCCTGGATCAGGTCTCAGGGGCAGCAGCTCCAGCCTCTGATCCTGGATCAGGTCTCAGGGGCAGCAGCTCCAGCCTCTGATCCTGGATCAGGTCTCAGGGGCAGCAGCTCCAGCCTCTGGTCCTGGATCAGGTCTCAGGGGCAGCAGCTCCAGCCTCTGATCCTGGATCAGGTCTCAGGGGCAGCAGCTCCAGCCTCTGATCCTGGATCAGGTCTCAGGGGCAGCAGCTCCAGCCTCTGGTCCTGGATCAGGTCTCAGGGGCAGCAGCTCCAGCAGGGACCCCAAACTTCCCTTTCCCGGGCCACATTAACCAGCTCTAACTGGGGGATCCTGAGGCGTTCCCAGGCCAGTGTGGAGATCTAATCTCTCCACCTGGTCCTGGGTCTTCCCCGAGGCCTCCTCCCAGCTGGACGTGCCTGGAACACCTCCCTAGGGAGGCGCCCAGGGTTCATCCAGACCAGATGATCCTGAACCACCTCAACTGGCTCCTTTCAACACAAAGGAGCAGCGGCTCTACTCCGAGTTCCTCACGGATGCTGAACTTCTCCCCCTCTCTCTAAGGGAGACTCCAGATCCCCTCCTGAGGAAACACACTTCACACGCTTGGACCTGGACCTGGTTCTGTGGGTCCTGACCTGGACCTGGTTCCTGTACAGAGACTGGACCCCCCTCAGAAGTGACCCCCTCACCCCAGACTCCCCCAGCACCTCCCACAGTATCTCCAGGGACCCGGTCATGGGCCTTCTCCAGATCCACAAAGCACATGTAGACCGGATGGGCTCACTCCCAGACCCCCTCCAGGATCCTGGAGAGTCCAGAGCTGGTCCTGGTCCAGGTCCAGGACTGGATCCACCTGGTTCCTCTTCAGTCTGAGGTTCTACAGGACCAACCTCCTTTCCAGCACCTTGGAGTCGACTTCACCAGGGAGGCTGAGGAGTGTGATCCCCCTGGAACTGGCTCACACCCTCTGGTCCCCCTTTCTGAACAGGAACCACCACCCCGGTCTGCCACTCCCTCGGCTCTGTCCCAGACTTCCACCAGTGTGTCAGAGACGTGTGGACCAGGACCAGGACCAGGACCAGGACCAGGACCAGGACCAGGCCGGCCCCTCCAGACCCAGAGCTTTCAGCATGTGTGGATGCAGCTCATGGATCCTGGGGCTTTGCCTCTGTGGACTTGTTTCCTTCCTCAGTGACTTCTGTCAGAGATGTCACTGACACTGTTGTGTTCTTCTTTCAGAGCATGTGTCGCTCTGTGAGGAGCAGGAGCAGCAGGAGCAGCAGGAGCAGGAGCAGAAGAAGGAGCAGCTGGAGGAGCAGGAGCAGGAGCAGCAGGAGCAGCAGGAGCAGCTGGAGGACGTCAGCAGGAGGCTGATCCTCAGGGAGGAGCAGATGTTCAGTCAGGACTCCGTCAGCGAGGAGGAAGAGGACCAGCTGCAGCAGGACTTTGAGTCCCTGAGGCTGCAGATGTGGATGGCCGTCAACAACATCTTCACCTCCTCCTCCTCGGGGCAGCTGAAGGTCCTGAGGAGCGCCGTGGCCTCCATCCAGCAGCAGGAGGAGCAGGACCGGCGCTGGACCCGCTGCCTGCAGGAGCGAGTCCCCACGTGGCGTCCTCAGAAGTGCCTCAGCGCCCACAACACTCTGCTGCAGAACCTGGTGGAGTCCAGGCTGACGGAGGCCGCCGAGGACGACTGCGCTGGAACCATCCAACTGTCGACTCCTCTGAAGATGCAGGTGAGTCTTCAACATGCAGGTGTGTCCTCTGGAGACCTCATGATGTACCTGTGCAGGTGTGTCCTCTGAGACCTCATGATGTACCTGTGCAGGTGTGTCCTCTGCAGACCTCACCATGTACCTGTGCAGGTTTGTCCTCTGCGACCTCATGTTGTACCTGTGCAGGTGTGTCCTCTGAGACCTCATGTTGTACCTGTGCAGGTGTGTCCTCTGAGACCTCATGTTGTACCTGTGCAGGTGTGTCCTCTGAGACCTCCTGATGTACCTGTGCAGGTGTGTCCTCTGAGACCTCCTGATGTACCTGTGCAGGTGTGTCCTCTGAGACCTCATGATGTACCTGTGCAGGTGTGTCCTCTGAGACCTCCTGATGTACCTGTGCAGGTGTGTCCTCTGAGACCTCATGTTGTACCTGTGCAGGTGTGTCCTCTGAGACCTCCTGATGTACCTGTGCAGGTGTGTCCTCTGAGACCTCATGATGTACCTGTGCAGGTGTGTCCTCTGCAGACCTCATGTTGTACCTGTGCAGGTGTGTCCTCTGAGACCTCCTGATGTACCTGTGCAGGTGTGTCCTCTGGGGACCTCATGTTGTACCTGTGCAGGTGTGTCCTCTGGAGACCTCATGTTGTACCTGTGCAGGTGTGTCCTCTGGAGACCTCACCATGTACCTGTGCAGGTGTGTCCTCTGGAGACCTCACCATGTACCTGTGCAGGTGTGTCCTCTGGAGACCTCATGTTGTACCTGTGCAGGTGTGTCCTCTGGAGACCTCACCATGTACCTGTGCAGGTGTGTCCTCTGGAGACCTCATGATGTACCTGTGCAGGTGTGTCCTCTGGAGACCTCATGTTGTACCTGTGCAGGTGTGTCCTCTGGAGACCTCACCATGTACCTGTGCAGGTGTGTCCTCTGGAGACCTCACCATGTACCTGTGCAGGTGTGTCCTCTGGAGACCTCATGATGTACCTGTGCAGGTGTGTCCTCTGCAGACCTCATGATGTACCTGTGCAGGTGTGTCCTCTGGAGACCTCACCATGTACCTGTGCAGGTGTGTCCTCTGGAGACCTCATGATGTACCTGTGCAGGTGTGTCCTCTGAGACCTCATGTTGTACCTGTGCAGGTGTGTCCTCTGGAGACCTCATGTTGTACCTGTGCAGGTGTGTCCTCTGCAGACCTCATGATGTACCTGTGCAGGTGTGTCCTCTGAGACCTCCTGATGTACCTGTGCAGGTGTGTCCTCTGGGGACCTCATGATGTACCTGTGCAGGTGTGTCCTCTGAGACCTCATGTTGTACCTGTGCAGGTGTGTCCTCTGGGGACCTCATGATGTACCTGTGCAGGTGTGTCCTCTGGGGACCTCATGATGTACCTGTGCAGGTGTATCTTCTGCAGACCTTATGTTGTACCTGTGCAGGTGTGTCGTCTGGGGAAGCGTGTGAAGGAGGACCTGCTGGCGGTGGCGGGGGCGGTGCAGGACTGCTACCCCCCACAGAGGGACATCCTGAACCATGTTGCCGGACTCCTCCATCAGAACTTCTCTGCTCGGCTGACTGAACTCGCTGCTCCTGGACTGGGAACAGACGACTGCAGCTACCTGCTGCTGTGGATCAACCACTGCTACCCAGAGTGAGTCCACCAACCCACCTGACCACGGCCGGGTCTCTAACCAGGACCCGGTCACTGGAGTGTCCTGAGACCACTTTGGTGATTTGGCACATTAAATAAAAGTGAACTGGTGAATCTGAACTAGAGCAGTTCGTGTGTGTGTGTGTGTGTGTGTGTGTGTGTGTGTGTGTGTGTGTGTGTGTGTGTGTGTGTGTGTGTGTGTGTGTGTGTGTGTGTGTGTGTGTGTGTGTGTGTGTGTGTGTGTGTGTGTGTGTGTGTGTGTGTGTGTGTGTGTGTGTGATGGGTAAGATGAACATGACCCCCCTGACGTCCCTCGGTGTCACAGAATCTGGTTCTGTGATGTGGAGCCGGTTGAACCGGTCTCAGTCTCAGGTGTCTTTGTTTTGGTCCTGCAGTGAAATACTAAAGCACGGAGACCTGCGGGGGCGGGTAAAGACCGCCTGTCTGGGTCCTCTGCTGCTGGACCAGCACCTGAACCCCCTGGAAGACCAGTACCTGACCCACAAAGAGGTAAACACCAGCAGCCGGTCTCAGGGTCTCTGGGGCGGGTTCACTGGATTCACTCTCGTGTTGTGGTTCTGGTGTGTTGTGGTTGTGGTTCTGGTGTGTTGTGGTTGTGGTTCTGGTTCTGGTGTGTTGTGGTTCTGGTGTTGTGGTTCTGGTGTGTTGTGGTTCTGGTTCTGGTGTGTTGTGGTTTTAGTTCTGGTTCTGGTTCTGGTTCTGGTTCTGGTTCTGGTTCTGGTTCTCACGTGTTGTGGTCCGTCCTCAGGAGCAGGTGAAGCTGTGGTTGAACACGGCTCTGAACAAAGAGACGGAGGTTTGGCTGCAGGGACAAGAACCTGAGCTCATCGACCACTACTGCTTCAGTCCCCTGGCTATACACGTCATACAGGTGAGACAGGTGAGACAGGTGAGACGGGTGAGACAGGTGAGACAGGTGAGACGGGTGAGACAGGTGAGACGGGTGAGACGGGTGAGACAGGTGAGACAGGTGAGACGGGTGAGACGGGTGAGACGGGTGAGACACAGGTCATACAGGTGAGACAGGTGAGACACAGGTGAGACAGGTGAGACGGGTGAGACAGGTGAGACACAGGTCATACAGGTGAGACAGGTGAGACACAGGTGAGACAGGTGAGACACAGGTGAGACACAGGTGAGACACAGGTGAGACAGGTGAGACACAGGTGAGACACAGGTGAGACACAGGTGAGACAGGTGAGACACAGGTGAGACACAGGTGAGACACAGGTGAGACAGGTGAGACACAGGTGAGACACAGGTGAGACAGGTGAGACACAGGTGAGACACAGGTGAGACACAGGTGAGACAGGTGAGACAGGTGAGACACAGGTGAGACAGGTGAGACGGGTGAGACACAGGTGAGACACAGGTGACCCGGGGCGTGCTTGTGTGTGTCCACAGGTCTTGGACGGCGCCCTGACTGAGTCGTCCTGTGTCCTCAGAGACCAGAGCAGCAGGATCACAGCTCACCTGCACACCTTCCTCAGCAGGTAAGCCCCGCCCCCCGAGCTCATGAATATTAATGAGGCGTGTTGATCCAGGTGTGATCCAGGTGTGTGTGTGTGTGTGTGTATGTGTGTGTGTGTGTGTGTCTGTGTGTGTGTGTGTGTGTCTGTGTGTGTGTGTGTGTGTGTGTGTGTGTGTGTGTGTTTCAGATATAACAAGTGTCTAGAGGAGTTTGTGAAGGGTAACCACGGTAACGTCCGTTCGGTGATCAAAGCTCACCTGGTCTGTGAGCAGCAGCTCAGGTGAGTCCATGGGGGGGGGGGGTTAAAGTGTCCTCTAGGAGCATAAACGTGTGTTAAAGTGTCCTCTAGGAGCATAAACGTGTGCTAAAGTGTCCTCTAGGAGCATAAACGTGTGTTAAAGTGTCCTCTAGGAGCATAAACGTGTGTTAAAGTGTCCTCTAGGAGCATAAACGTGTGTTAAAGTGTCCTCTAGGAGCATAAACGTGTGCTAAAGTGTCCTCTAGGAGCATAAACGTGTGCTAAAGTGTCCTCTAGGAGCATAAACGTGTGTTAAAGTGTCCTCTAGGAGCATAAACGTGTGTTAAAGTGTCCTCTAGGAGCATAAACGTGTGTTAAAGTGTCCTCTAGGAGCATAAACGTGTGCTAAAGTGTCCTCTAGGAGCATAAACGTGTGTTAAAGTGTCCTCTAGGAGCATAAACGTGTGATAAAGTGTCCTCTAGGAGCATAAACGTGTGTTAAAGTGTCCTCTAGGAGCATAAACGTGTGCTAAAGTTTCCTCTAGGAGCATAAACGTGTGTTAAAGTGTCCTCTAGGAGCATAAACGTGTGTTAAAGTGTCCTTTAGGAGCATAAACGTGTGTTAAAGTGTCCTCTAGGAGCATAAACGTGTGCTAAAGTGTCCTCTAGGAGCCTAAACGTGTGTTAAAGTGTCCTCTAGGAGCATAAACGTGTGTTAAAGTGTCCTCTAGGAACATAAACGTGTGTTAAAGTGTCCTCTAGGAGCATAAACGTGTGTTAAAGTGTCCTCTAGGAGCATAAACGTGTGCTAAAGTGTCCTCTAGGAGCATAAACGTGTGTTAAAGTGTCCTCTAGGAGCATAAACGTGTGCTAAAGTGTCCTCTAGGAGCATAAACGTGTGTTAAAGTGTCCTCTAGGAGCATAAACGTGTGTTAAAGTGTCCTCTAGCTCTGATTGGACGCTGCAGTTCCCTGCCCTGCTGCTGATTGGTCGTCTGTGTCTCAGGGATTACATCACGGCTCAGACAGGAAGTGTGTGGGAGCAGCAGAGAGTCCCGTGTCTGGACGCTCTGTCCGCCCTGAAGGATTGTGGGTACAGGTGTTTGACCCGTCCCATCCACGCCCAGCTGAAGGTACGCACACTTGGATGGGCAGGGTCAGTACGGGGCGGCAGCTGGGTCGGCGGTTCGAGTCCCTCTGTGGACTGGTGGCTGCAGAGGTGCTGTTGAGCAAGGCACCGAACCCCCAACTGGTCCGCCATTAAATGCGTGAACAGCGCATCCGGGAAGTTTTGACAGCGTTTCACTTTTTCCACATTTGATACGTTACAACTTTTTACAGATGGTCTCACCTGTGCCTCACCTGTGCCTCACCTGTCTCACCTGTGTCTCACCTGTGCCTCACCTGTGCCTCACCTGTCTCACCTGTGCCTCACCTGTGCCTCACCTGTGTCTCACCTGTGTCTCACCTGTGCCTCACCTGTGCCTCACCTGTGTCTCACCTGTGTCTCACCTGTGTCTCACCTGTGTCTCACCTGTGTCTCACCTGTGCCTCACCTGTCTCACCTGTGCCTCACCTGTGCCTCACCTGTGTCTCACCTGTGTCTCACCTGTGTCTCACCTGTGCCTCACCTGTGCCTCACCTGTGTCTCACCTGTGCCTCACCTGTGCCTCACCTGTGTCTCACCTGTGTCTCACCTGTGCCTCACCTGTGTCTCACCTGTGTCTCACCTGTGTCTCACCTGTGTCTCACCTGTCTCACCTGTCTCACCTGTGCCTCACCTGTGTCTCACCTATGCCTCACCTGTGCCTCACCTGTCTCACCTGTGCCTCACCTGTGCCTCACCTGTGCCTCACCTGTGCCTCACCTGTGCCTCACCTGTGCCTCGCTGCTGTGAGTGTCCCCATGAGCCCAGCGGCTCCATCACTGGTGAAGGGAAGAGGTTCTGAACCAGCAGGACTCTTCCTGGAGCCGGCGGTCGGGGGAGAAGGGCGTTGGTCAGGGCAGTGACCACGAACCCGATGGTCGCTGTGTCAGAGCTCCAGCGTTCCTCCGTGGAGAGAGAACAACCATCTCTGCAGCGATCCACCAATCAGGCGTGTGTGTGGCAGAGTGGCCGGGCCCTGAGTGAAGGCCCCTGAAGGCCCCTGAAGGCCTCTCAGACCACGAGCAACAGAAGGATCTGGTCTGAGGAGACACAGATGGAAGTCTGTGGTGTGGGTGCCAGGCGTCATCACGAGCTCATGTGTGTGTGTGTGTGTGTGTGTGTGTCTGTGTGTGTGTCTGTGTGTGTGTGTCTGTGTGTGTGTGTGTGTGTGTGTGTGTGTGTCTCTGTGTGTGTGTGTGTGTGTGTGTGTGTGTGTGTGTGTGTGTGTCTGTGTGTGTGTGTCTGTGTGTGTGTGTGTGTGTGTGTGTGTGTGTGTGTGTGTCTCTGTGTGTGTGTGTGTGTGTGTGTGTGTGTGTGTGTGTGTGTGTCTCTGTGTGTGTGTGTGTGTGTGTGTGTGTGTGTGTGTGTCTCTGTGTGTGTGTCTCTGTGTGTGTGTGTGTGCGTGTGTGTGTGTGTGTGTGTGTGTGTGTGTGTGTGTGTGTGTGTGTCTCTCTGTGTGTGTGTGTGTGTGTGTGTGTGTGTGTGTGTGTGTGTGTGTGTGTGTGTGTGTGTGTGTGTGTGTGTGTGTGTGTGTGTGTGTGTGTGTGTGTGTGTGTGTGTGTGTGTGTGTGTGTGTGTGTGTGTGCAGGTGTCCCTCTCTCAGCTCTGGTCTCCTCTCTGGATCGACGGGTCACTTCCTGTCGTTCAGTCTCTGCTCGACTTTCTGAACCAACAGCTGGTCGACCTGCAACCAGCCTGCAGACAGGTGAGGCCTCCACCTGTCTGTCTCTCACCTGTCTGTCTCTCACCTGTCTGTCTGCACACCTGTCTGTCTGCACACCTGTCTGTCTCTCACCTGTCTGTCCCTCACCTGTCTGTCTCTCACCTGTCTGTCTGCACACCTGTCTGTCTCTCACCTGTCTGTCCCTCACCTGTCTGTCCCTCACCTGTCTGTCTCTCACCTGTCTGTCCCTCACCTGTCTGTCTCTCACCTGTCTGTCCCTCACCTGTATGTCCCTCACCTGTCTGTCTCTCACCTGTCTGCCTCTCACCTGTCTGTCCCTCACCTGTCTGTCTCTCACCTGTCTGCCTCTCACCTGTCTGTCCCTCACATGTCTGTCTCTCACCTGTCTGTCTGTCCCTCACATGTCTGTCTCTCACCTGTCTGTCTCACACCTGTCTGTCCCTCACCTGTCTGTCTGCACACCTGTCTGTCTCTCACCTGTCTGTCTGACACCTGTCTGTCCCTCACCTGTCTGTCCCTCACCTGTCTGTCTGCACACCTGTCTGTCTCTCACCTGTCTGTCCCTCACCTGTCTGTCTCTCACCTGTCTGTCTCTCACCTGTCTGTCTGCACACCTGTCTGTCTCTCACCTGTCTGTCCCTCACCTGTCTGTCTCTCACCTGTCTGTCTGCACACCTGTCTGTCTCTCACCTGTCTGTCCCTCACCTGTCTGTCTCTCACCTGTCTGTCTCTCACCTGTCTGTCTGCACACCTGTCTGTCCCTCACCTGTCTGTCTCTCACCTGTCTGTCTGCACACCTGTCTGTCTCTCACCTGTCTGTCCCTCACCTGTCTGTCCCTCACCTGTCTGTCTCTCACCTGTCTGTCCCTCACCTGTCTGTCTCTCACCTGTCTGTCCCTCACCTGTATGTCCCTCACCTGTCTGTCTCTCACCTGTCTGCCTCTCACCTGTCTGTCCCTCACCTGTCTGTCTCTCACCTGTCTGCCTCTCACCTGTCTGTCCATCACATGTCTGTCTCTCACCTGTCTGTCTGTCCCTCACATGTCTGTCTCTCACCTGTCTGTCTCTCACCTGTCTGTCCCTCACCTGTCTGTCTGCACACCTGTCTGTCTCTCACCTGTCTGTCTGACACCTGTCTGTCCCTCACCTGTCTGTCCCTCACCTGTCTGTCTGCACACCTGTCTGTCTCTCACCTGTCTGTCTCTCACCTGTCTGTCTGCACACCTGTCTGTCTCTCACCTGTCTGTCCCTCACCTGTCTGTCCCTCACCTGTCTGTCTCTCACCTGTCTGTCCCTCACCTGTCTGTCTCTCACCTGTCTGTCCCTCACCTGTATGTCCCTCACCTGTCTGTCTCTCACCTGTCTGCCTCTCACCTGTCTGTCCCTCACCTGTCTCTCTCTCACCTGTCTGTCTCTCACCTGTCTGTCTGTCCCTCACATGTCTGTCTCTCACCTGTCTGTCTCTCACCTGTCTGTCTCTCACCTGTCTGTCCCTCACCTGTCTGTCTGCACACCTGTCTGTCTCTCACCTGTCTGTCTGACACCTGTCTGTCCCTCACCTGTCTGTCTCTCACCTGTCTGTCTCTCACCTGTCTGTCTGACACCTGTCTGTCCCTCACCTGTCTGTCTCTCACCTGTCTGTCTCTCACCTGTCTGTCTGACACCTGTCTGTCCCTCACCTGTCTGTCCCTCACCTGTCTGTCTCTCACCTGTCTGTCTCTCACCTGTCTGTCTCTCACCTGTCTGTCCCTCACCTGTGTGTCTCTCACCTGTCTGTCCCTCACCTGTCTCTCTCTCACCTGTCTGTCTCTCACCTGTCTGTCTGCACACCTGTCTCTCTCTCACCTGTCTGTCTCTCACCTGTCTGTCTCTCACCTGTCTGTCCCTCACCTGTCTGTCTCTCACCTGTCTGTCTCTCACCTGTCTGTCTCTCACCTGTCTGTCCCTCACCTGTCTGTCTCTCACCTGTCTGTCCCTCACCTGTCTGTCTCTCACCTGTCTGTCTCTCACCTGTCTCTCTCTCACCTGTCTGTCTGCAGGCCCTGCTGGGGGCCCTGCAGCAGGACCTGGTCCTGGAGTACGTGCAGAGGCTGATGAGGAGCAGGAGGAAGAGCAGAGAGCAGCAGCTGAGAGCAGCCGCGAGGATCAGGGAGGACGCCCGAGACCTGGGGCTGTTCTTCAGGGAGGGGGTGAGACAGGTGCACACACACACACACACACACACACACACACACACACACACACACCTGCACACAGTACTGTAGTTCTGCAGAACTGTCGTAGAACCTTGTGGGTTCTGGGTTCTGGGTTCTCAGGGCTGCCCTGAGTCTCGGGGGCTCGCTCAGATGCTCTGCAGCGTCGCTGAGGTTCTCCGTCTGCAGGATCCAGGAAGTGTTCAGCTGGAGGTCGTCAGCCTCTCCAGAACCTTCCCCGACCTCAGGTACGTGGTTCCAAGAGTCAGGGACGGGTTCCAAGAGTCAGGGACGGGTTCTAAGAGTCAGGGGACGGGTTCTAAGAGTCAGGGACGGGTTCTAAGAGTCAGGGACGGGTTCTAAGAGTCAGGGACGGGTTCTAAGAGTCAGGGACGGGTTCTAAGAGTCAGGGGACGGGTTCCAAGAGTCAGGGACGGGTTCTAAGAGTCAGGGACGGGTTCTAAGAGTCAGGGACGGGTTCCAAGAGTCAGGGGACGGGTTCTAAGAGTCAGGGACGAGTTCCAAGAGTCAGGGACGGGTTCTAAGAGTCAGGGACGGGTTCTAAGAGTCAGGGGACGGGTTCTAAGAGTCAGGGACGGGTTCTAAGAGTCAGGGACAGGTTCTAAGAGTCAGGGACGGGTTCTAAGAGTCAGGGACGGGTTCTAAGAGTCAGGGGACGGGTTCTAAGAGTCAGGGACGGGTTCTAAGAGTCAGGGGACGGGTTCTAAGAGTCAGGGACGGGTTCTAAGAGTCAGGGGACGGGTTCCAAGAGTCAGGGACGGGTTGTAAGAGTCAGGGACGGGTTCTAAGAGTCAGGGGACGGGTTCTAAGAGTCAGGGACGGGTTCTAAGAGTCAGGGGACGGGTTCTAAGAGTCAGGGACGGGTTGTAAGAGTCAGGGGACGGGTTCTAAGAGTCAGGGACGGGTTCTAAGAGTCAGGGGACGGGTTCCAAGAGTCAGGGACGGGTTCTAAGAGTCAGGGACGGGTTCTAAGAGTCAGGGACGGGTTGTAAGAGTCAGGGGACGGGTTCTAAGAGTCAGGGACGGGTTCTAAGAGTCAGGGGACGGGTTCCAAGAGTCAGGGACGGGTTCTAAGAGTCAGGGACGGGTTCTAAGAGTCAGGGACGGGTTCTAAGAGTCAGGGACGGGTTCTAAGAGTCAGGGGACGGGTTCTAAGAGTCAGGGACGGGTTCCAAGAGTCAGGGGACGGGTTCCAAGAGTCAGGGGACGGGTTCTAAGAGTCAGGGACGGGTTCTAAGAGTCAGGGGACGGGTTCCAAGAGTCAGGGACGGGTTCTAAGAGTCAGGGGACGGGTTCTAAGAGTCAGGGACGGGTTCCAAGAGTCAGGGATGGGTTCTAAGAGTCAGGGGACGGGTTCCAAGAGTCAGGGGACGGGTTCTAAGAGTCAGGGGACGGGTTCCAAGAGTCAGGGACGGGTTCTAAGAGTCAGGGACGGGTTCTAAGAGTCAGGGGACGGGTTCTAAGAGTCAGGGGACGGGTTCTAAGAGTCAGGGACGGGTTCTAAGAGTCAGGGGACGGGTTCTAAGAGTCAGGGACGGGTTCTAAGAGTCAGGGGACGGGTTCTAAGAGTCAGGGGACGGGTTCTAAGAGTCAGGGACGGGTTCTAAGAGTCAGGGGACGGGTTCCAAGAGTCAGGGACGGGTTCTAAGAGTCAGGGGACGGGTTCCAAGAGTCAGGGGACGGGTTCTAAGAGTCAGGGGACGGGTTCTAAGAGTCAGGGACGGGTTCTAAGAGTCAGGGGACGGTTCTAAGAGTCAGGGGACGGGTTCTAAGAGTCAGGGGACGGGTTCTAAGAGTCAGGGACGGGTTCTAAGAGTCAGGGACGGGTTCTAAGAGTCAGGGGACGGTTCTAAGAGTCAGGGGACGGGTTCTAAGAGTCAGGGGACGGGTTCTAAGAGTCAGGGACGGGTTCCAAAAGTCAGGGGACGGTTCTAAGAGTCAGGGGACGGGTTCTAAGAGTCAGGGACGGGTTCCAAGAGTCAGGGACGGGTTCTAAGAGTCAGGGGACGGGTTCCAAGAGTCAGGGGACGGGTTCTAAGAGTCAGGGGACGGGTTCTAAGAGTCAGGGACGGGTTCTAAGAGTCAGGGGACGGTTCTAAGAGTCAGGGGACGGGTTCTAAGAGTCAGGGGACGGGTTCTAAGAGTCAGGGACGGGTTCTAAGAGTCAGGGACGGGTTCTAAGAGTCAGGGGACGGTTCTAAGAGTCAGGGGACGGGTTCTAAGAGTCAGGGGACGGGTTCTAAGAGTCAGGGACGGGTTCTAAGAGTCAGGGACGGGTTCTAAGAGTCAGGGACGGGTTCCAAGAGTCAGGGGACGGGTTCTAAGAGTCAGGGACGGGTTCTAAGAGTCAGGGACGGGTTCTGCGTCCTCCTCTTCCTGTTTGACCGTCGTGTTGATGATGTCATAGTTGTGTCCTTTTAAGGTCGCTCTGTCGGTTGATGATGTCGTTGTCAGGTGGTCGTCCTGCTCTCTGATTGGTCGGTTGCAGCAGGTGTTTTTACCTTCGCTCCTGTGTGTCGTCTCTCCTCAGTGACGCTCACGTGTCGGCGCTGCTGTCTCTGAAGAGCGGCCTATCAGCTGCTAACGCTCGCTCCATCAGGCGCAGCGTGGAGGAGAACCGCCTCGCCGCCGTCTCCACCAATCAGAGCGCTCCGTTCTTCTCCAAGGTCAAAGTCAAATGGATCAGTAATAAGATCAATCAGATGGGCCTGAAGCCCTGAGTCAGCGGGTTAGCCTGTTAGCATAACTGCCTGTTAGCTTGTTAGCATAACTGTCGGTTAGCAAGTTAGCGTGTTAGCATAACTGCGTGTTCTAGCATAACTGTGTGTTAGCATGTTAGCATAACCTCTTGTTTGCTTGTTAGCATAACTGCGTGTTAGCATGTTAGCATAACTGCGTGTTAGCATGTTAGCATAACTGTAACTGTAACTCTTCTTCTGTCACCAACGCAATAAAGGATTCAGACTCTGGACATCTGTGTGAGTTTAGACCGTTAAAGAAGACCGTTAAGTTTAGACCGTTAAAGAAGACCGTTAAAGAAGACCGTTAAGTTTAGACCGTTAAAGAAGACCGTTAAGTTTAGACCGTTAAAGAAGACCGTTAAGTTTAGACCGTTAAGTTTAGACCGTTAAAGAAGACCGTTAAGTTTAGACCGTTAAAGAAGACTGTTAAGTTTAGACCGTTAAGTTTAGACCGTTAAAGAAGACCGTTAAGTTTAGACCGTTAAAGAAGACTGTTAAGTTTAGACCGCTAAGTTTAGACCGTTAAAGAAGACCGTTAAAGAAGTGTGTGTGTGTGTGTGTCTGTGTGCGCGTGTGTGTCTGTGTGTGTGCGTGTGTGTGTGTGCCTGTATGTGTGTGTGTGTGTCTGTGTGTGTCTGCCTGTGTGTGTGTCTGTGTGTGTGTGTCTCTGTGTGTGTGTGTTTGTGTCTGTGTGTGTGTGTGTGTCTCTGTGTGTGTCTGTGTGTGTGTGTGTCTCTGTGTGTGTGTGTGTGTCTGTGTGTGTGTGTGTGTGTGTGTGTGTCTCTGTGTGTGTGTGTGTGTGTGTGTGTGTGTGTGTGTGTGTGTGTGTGAATGAACCCAGGCTGTAGTCGGGGACACACAGACTTTATTACGTGGTGTTTCAGGTGTTAGTCGGGTCCGAGGGAGAAACCCGTCCCGTGCTGGAAGACTGGAGTCGATCTGGCTCTACGCGCCCGGCTCAGGGCGGCTCTGATTGGTTACAGTGAGGGGGGTGTGAGGGGGGGGTCAGAGGTCGGGGGTCAGAGGTCAGGGGTCCGGTGGCGTTCACTTCTGCTCGGGCACCAGGTCGTCGATGGCGTCGCCGGCCTCCAGGCGCTTCTCCATGGTAACGAGCAGGTTGACCCCGTCCACCACCGTCTGCACCAGCTCCACCTCGGAGAAGCCCAGACGGTCGGCGTTGGAGATGTCGAAGACTCCGCCCACCGCCGCCGTGTCCACGCCCCCTGAGACACACAGGAAGTGAGGTCACAGCTGCAGCTCAGGCACCGAGGTGGGGAACGATTATTTCACATTTAACTAAAATAACATAAATAATAATTATGACGTCTGTGACGGGTCTCACGGGGTCCAGAGCACCTGGACCTGGGACCAGGACCGGGACCAGGACCAGGACCAGGACCAGGACCAGGACCAGGACCAGGACCAGGACCGGGACCGGGACCAGGACCAGGACCAGGACTAGTCTGTCTCACCTGTCTGTCTCTCAGCAGCCTGTCTGTCTCTCACCTGTCTGTCTCTCACCTGTGCCTCTCACCTGTCTGTCTCTCACCTGTCTGTCTGTCTCTCACCTGTCTGTCTCTCACCTGTCTGTCTCTCACCTGTCTGTCTCTCACCTGTCTGTCTGTCTCTCACCTGTCTGTCTCTCACCTGTCTGTCTCTCACCTGTCTGTCTCTCAGCAGCCCGTCTGTCTCTCACCTGTCTGTCTCTCAGCTGCCTGTCTGTCTCTCACCTGTCTGTCTCTCACCTGTCTGTCTCTCAGCTGCCTGTCTGTCTCTCACCTGTCTGTCTCTCACCTGTCTGTCTCTCAGCTGCCCGTCTGTCTCTCACCTGTGCCTCTCTTCTGCAGCCTCAGTCTCTCACCTGTCTGTCTCTCAGCTGCCCGTCTCTCTCTCACCTGTCTGTCTCTCACCTGTCTGTCTCTCACCTGTCTGTCTCTCAGCAGCCCGTCTCTCTCTCACCTGTGCCTCTCTTCTGCAGCCTCAGTCTCTTCAGGATGTCTCCGAACTTGTCGTCCTTGCAGAGGAGGGGCAGCTTGACGTGGACCCCGGCCCTCAGACCCGTCCCCAGGTTGGAGGGACAGGTGAGGACGTAGCCCAGGTGCTCGTTCCACATGAACTCGTGACCGCGCTCCTTAAACAGGGTCTCGATCTGCAGGGGGGACAGACAGGTGAGAGAGAGACAGGTGAGAGACAGACAGGTGAGAGAGAGACAGGTGAGAGAGAGACAGGTGAGAGACAGACAGGTGAGAGAGAGACGGGTGAGAGAGAGACAGGTGAGAGAGAGACAGACGGGTCATGAGCGGTGCAGAGACAGGAAATGAGCGGTGCAGAGACAGAAAGTGAGCGTGCAGAGACAGGAAGTGAGCCTGCAGAGACAGGAAGTGAGCGTGGACCCACCTTGGTGAGTCCGGAGCAGAAGCGGTTGAACACCTCCTTCATGTTGCCGCCCTTCTGCATGCTGATGACCCTCAGGTGATCCTCCTCGTTCACCCACACCAGGAACGTCTTGTTGTCGTTGTGCCTGCAGTCACAACCCAGGGTTAGATTAACCTGTCTGTCTGTTCACCTGTCTGTCTGTCTGTTCACCTGTCTGTCTGTTCACCCGTCTGTCTGTTAACCCGTCTGTCTGTTCACCTGTCTGTCTGTTCACCTGTCTGTCTGTTAACCTGTCTGTCTGTTCACCCGTCTGTCTGTTCACCTGTCTGTCTGTTCACCTGTCTGTCTGTTAACCTGTCTGTCTGTTCACCTGTCTGTCTGTTCACCTGTCTGTCTGTTAACCCGTCTGTCTGTTCACCTGTCTGTCTGTTCACCTGTGTGTCTGTTCACCTGTCTGTCTGTTCACCTGTCTGTTCACCTGTCTGTCTGTTCACCTGTCTGTCTGTTAACCCGTCTGTCTCCCCAATCATAACCCAATTGTTGTTGTTGTCGTCATTATTAATATTAATTATTATTATTAATATAAATATGAATATGATCGTCACACAGACCAGATGCCGCGGCCGTCGGGCCAGTCGCGGCCCATGCCGGACGCCAGCAGCAGCGGGGACACGGGCTTGTCGAACAGGAAGTGGTCATCGATGAGCTGCTGCTGCTCCTCCTCCGTCATGTTCTTCAGGGCGTAGTACTTCCCCTTCAGGTCGCCGTCCAGGACGTCCAGGCCTGGATTTTCAAAGTAAAGCGCTCAGATATAAAAACTCATTAATTATTAAACGTTTAATTATGAATTATTGTTCATGAAGAAACAGACTTTATTAAAACACTCAACACAAAGTCTTTTATAATAATAATAATTATATTAATATTAATAATCTTATAATAATAATAATAATAATAATCTGAGTGTGAGGTTTTATGAGACGTGACGCTGTTTTTAAACCCTCTTGTTTGCGTCTCTGTGCCGACACGTCGCTTTACTTCCTGTCCCTGAATAAAGAGAGTCCAGTGTGTGTGAGGGGGGGGACGGTCCGGTCCGGTCCGGTCCGGTCCGGTCCAGGCGGGTCCCGGCGGGTCTGGGTCCGGTCCCGGCGGGTCCAGGCGGGTCTGGGTCCGGTCCCGGCGGGTCCTGGCGGGTCCCGGCGGGTCTGGGTCCGTCTCATTTGCATATGAAAGCGTCGTCGCTGCTCTGAGCTCATTGAGAGTCTCAGCAGCACGACGCTGAGCTCCCTCTTACATAACTGTGCTCACTGAGGCATGCTGGGAAAACTCTAAACACAGATCACGTCCAAAGCACAGCAAGTGTCCTCGAACGCACCGTCACAGCTTTACGGGCCGGAACAAACCGGATCAGGAGTCAGGGACACGGCGTCCTGTCCTCAGCCGTCCGTCTCTGTTCCCCAGAACCACACGTTCACACACAGACGAGCATTCACTCCATGGACTGAGAGGAAGGAGAGGAACGCCATTCAAACGCACGCCCACATGGCTACGCTGCTCCTGGATGCTAACATCACTTTCATCTGCACTTAGCTGGAACGGCTAACGCTAACGGCTAACGGCTAACTGTCAGTCAAACTCCTCTAATCCTTGTTTTGATGCTGTGGTTTTCTGGAGGGGACGGGTTCAAACAGGCTCAAACAGACTCCGCTCTCCTGGAGCTACTGGGCCGGGTCTGACCAACCTGGCAACCCCACTGCTGGACTTATACTTTGTTGTTGACGACCTGGAGACTCTAGATGAAGCTGCTCTGATCTTCAGATTCAACCTCTAAATAAATCACATCATGTTAAAAAGTGACCCTGGTTTTACAGAAGTGATTCTCGTTTTTCTTTACAGCAGATTCTTTAAGTTTCCTGGAGTCAACGTCCGGGCAGCACAGCGCCAAACGCTTCTCATGTGAAGGCGCCTTCAGAGGCGTTTCAACTCCTGACAAAAGAGCGGGAACCCTGAGAACCCTGAGAACCTTGGGAACCCTGAGAACCTTGGGAACCCTAAGAACCCTGAGAACCCTTAGAACCCTGGGAACCCTGAGAACCCTGAGAACCTTGGGAACCCTGAGAACCTTGAGAACCCTGAGAACCCTGGGAACCCTGAGAACCCTGAGAACCCTTAGAACCCTGGGAACCCTGAGAACCCTGAGAACCCTGGGAACCCTGAGAACCCTGGGAACCCTGAGAACCCTGGGAACCCTGGTCTGGTGTTACAGCTTTGACTGCGTCTCATGCTCCGCGCAGGAAATGAACAGAAAGCTTTGAGACGCCGCTGGAGGAAGCGCCCCGGAAGTCGACGCTGAGAAGTTAAACCTGCTGCGTTTCAGAAGGTGCCACAGGAAGTGATGTCATACTTTCAAGGGAGAGGTTCTCAATGGCGCGGCGTTCCCCGCGGCTGCAGTGGGGGGGCAGACAGAAGCCGCGGATGCTCCGTCCTGTCCGGACCCGAGAGCTCAGAACGTAGTTTGGATCCAGATCGTCTCCGCCCTGAAACACAGCAGATCGACCAATCAGCAACCAGGACCGCATCTATCGGTCTGTTCAACGGACAAAAAGAGTTCAAAGGACTTTGCTTTTCTGTCCAGGGCGGTTTGTTGTTGTTTACCTGCAGGTTTTCATGGTTCAGGTCGGTTTGTTGTTGTTTACCTGCAGGTTTTCATGGTTCAGGTCGGTTTGTTGTTGTTTACCTGCAGGTTTTCATGGTTCAGGTCAGTTTGTTGTTGTTTACCTGCAGGTTTTCATGGTTCAGGTCGGTTTGTTGTTGTTTACCTGCAGGTTTTCATGGTTCAGGTCGGTTTGTTGTTGTTTACCTGCAGGTTTTCATGGTTCAGGTCAGTTTGTTGTTGTTTACCTGCAGGTTTTCATGGTTCAGGTCAGTTTGTTGTTGTTTACCTGCAGGTTTTCATGGTTCAGGTCAGTTTGTTGTTGTTTACCTGCAGGTTTTCATGGTTCAGGTCGGTTTGTTGTTGTTTACCTGCAGGTTTTCACGGTTCAGGTCGGTTTGTTGTTGTTTACCTGCAGGTTTTCATGGTTCAGGGCGGTTTGTTGTTGTTTACCTGCAGGTTTTCATGGTTCAGGTCGGTTTGTTGTTGTTGTTTACCTGCAGGTTTTCATGGTTCAGGTCGGTTTGTTGTTGTTTACCTGCAGGTTTTCATGGTTCAGGTCAGTTTGTTGTTGTTTACCTGCAGGTTTTCATGGTTCAGGTCGGTTTGTTGTTGTTTACCTGCAGGTTTTCATGGTTCAGGTCGGTTTGTTGTTGTTTACCTGCAGGTTTTCATGGTTCAGGTCGGTTTGTTGTTGTTTACCTGCAGGTTCTCAGCGTTCAGGTCTGTCTTGTGTTTGTCCGTTGGTTTGTATCCTCCGTGGCGGTCTTCGATCACCGGGTCCAGCAGCTCTTTGAACACCTCGTACGTCTCCTCGTCTCCGGCGACGCAGCCCACCGTCATGATGAATGGGTGACCTGCGGGGACACAAAATGGCCGATCATTGCCTGCCCATCGTCATTGCCTGATTTCCTCTAAACAGGAGTGAGTCCGTGGCGTGTGGGAGGAGATCATGTTGCGTGCTGCTGAATAAATAAAGTCAGGAAGTACTCGAGGTCACTGTGGAGGAATTAAGGAGCAGAAATTAGCCTGATCCAACGAGTCAATCCCATTAAAGAGGTTATTATCGAGCAGCGGCTTAATTCAAGATCTCAAGGTGACAAACAACGCTGCAACTCACCGAGGGGGGGGGGGGTAAGCTAGTCTGGACTCTGGATGACCTGGATCAACACATATAACACGAGCTGAGCTGCAACCTTGAGGAAAGCACGGCACGCCGTATTTTTGCTCAGAGTTTGGTTGGTACCTTGGTTGGTACCTGGGTTGGGGGCTGGTACCTGGGTTGGTACCTGGGTTGGGGGTTGGTACCTGGGTTGGTACCTGGGTTGGGGGCTGGTACCTGGGTTGGTACCTGGGTTGGGGGCTGGTACCTTGGTTGGTACCTGGGTTGGGGGCTAGTACCTTGGTCGGTACCTGGGTTGGGGGCTAGTACCTTGGTCGGTACCTGAGTTGGGGGCTGGTACCTGGGTTGGTACCTGGGTTGGGGGCTGGTACCTTGGTTGGTACCTGGGTTAGGGGCTGGTACCTGGGTTGGTACCTGGGTTGGGGGCTGGTACCTGGGTTGGTACCTGGGTTGGGGGCTAGTACCTTGGATGGTACCTGGGTTGGGGGCTAGTACCTTGGATGGTACCTGGGTTGGGGGCTAGTACCTTGGTCGGTACCTGGGTTGGGGGCTAGTACCTTGGTTGGTACCTGGGTTGGGGGCTGGTACCTGGGTTGGTACCTGGGTTGGGGGCTAGTACCTTGGTCGGTACCTGGGTTGGGGGCTGGTACCTGGGTTGGTACCTGGGTTGGGGGCTGGTACCTGGGTTGGTACCTGGGTTGGGGGCTAGTACCTTGGTTGGTATCTGGGTTGGGGGCTAGTACCTTGGATGGTATCTGGGTTGGGGGCTAGTACCTTGGATGGTACCTGGGTTGGGGGCTAGTACCTTGGATGGTACCTGGGTTGGGGGCTGGTACCTGGGTTGGTACCTGGATCGGGGGCTGGTACCTGGGTTGGTACCTGGGTTGGTACCTGGGTTGGGGGCTGGTACCTGGGTTGGGGGTTGGTACCTGGGTTGGGGGCTCGGTTGGGGGCTGGTACCTGGGTTGGTACCTGGGTTGGTACCTGGGTTGGGGGTTGGTACCTGGGTTGGGGGCACGGTTGGGGGCTGGTACCTGGGTTGGGGGCTTGTACCTGGGTTGGTACCTGGGTTGGGGGCTGGTACCTGGGTTGGTACCTGGGTTGGTACCTGGGTTGGGGGCTGGTACCTGGGTTGGGGGTTGGTACCTGGGTTGGGGGCTGGTACCTGGGTTGGGGGCTCGGTTGGGGGCTGGTACCTGGGTTGTCAACGCCGGTCTGGATGACGTCATCCAGGGTGAAGCCGCTGGGGGTCTCCTTGTCCCTCAGGTTGGAGTACATTTCGGGCGTGAGCACCTTGGCCATGTGGTTGTTGTGCTGGCTGAGGTCGGGGAACTCCTGCTCCGATGAATAGTTCATCTTCAGCTTGTTGTGGGTGTTTCCGAAAGGCATGACGACGTCCGGCTGCTGACCTGCACACAAACACGACGCGCGTGTGAACAGGAAGTCTTTCCTGATGCTTCAGATCAAATATAACTACACACACAAACACTTTATGAGCAAAGACACCAAATATTTATAACACTGCGACATCGTTGTTGATGTTGATGATCAGATAAACGTGGGAACCAGGTCTGGAGGGACTTCAGCCCACGGGGCGCCGTAGCTCCTCACGCTGCTCCGGTCTCATCAGAGGTTCTCTGTGACCCTGGTCCTCAAACTGAGGTACTCAGTATTCTTGTGTCCATGCTGTGGAGACGCATTTAGAGTTACGAACAGTTTCCATCAGACCGCGATGAGGTGGACTTACTCTCATCCCTGAGGTGGACTCTGGACCAGCGGTCCTCTGTCCACCCCCCCTGCTCCTGAGCGAAGGCCAGCCGGGCCACGGTCACCCCAGAGTGCGGCCTCAGCCCAAAGAGTCTCAGGCGGCGGGACACCGTGTGGCGGGACAGGTCCTTGCCCTGCTCAGCACTGAACTGGCGAGCGATGCCGGCCGCGGTGTTGAACGGGTTCCCCGCTGAGAGCCGCCTCATGATCCCGTCCTCTCGTGCGCTCGTTTTACGGGGGCGCCCGACTTTCTCAGGCGACGTGAACGAGTCCGTGTCCTGGTACAGTTTCAGTATTCTGGAGATCACGGACTTGGAGCGGCCCACGTCTCTCGCGATGGCTGCGAGGGTCTTCCCTTCGGCCTTCATCTGGACCACCTGCCGCCTCAGGGCCTGGGTCACCTTAGAGCGGCTCGCCATCGTGACACGTGAGCCGGAGCGCTGCCAGATAAAGGGCGTGGCCAACAATGAGTCACTGTTCCTCAGGTGCAGAGTCTAACCCCAGCCCAGAACCCCCCAGGGTCGCCCTCAGGACTGAACCCCTCAAAGGAAACATGGGGACGCTTTTTAAAGTAACACCTGAACGTAAACACCTGAGAGATGCTAACAGCCGGACGTGGCTAACAGGGTTAGCTCGGGACGGAAGAACCACCGCAAACACGGAACTCTGTTGGTTTTTCCTGTTCACCGTTCTGCCCCGAGCTAACCACTGTTAACCCCGAGCTAACCACTGTTAGCCCCGAGCTAACCAGTGTTAGCCCCGAGCTAACCACTGTTAGCCCCGAGCTAACCAGTGTTAGCCCCGAGCTAACCACTGTTAGCCCCGAGCTAACCACTGTTAGCCCCGAGCTAACCACTGTTAGCCCCGCGCTTACCAGTGTTAGCCCCGAGCTAACCAGTGTTAGCCCCGAGCTAACCCGTGTTAGCCCCGAGCTAACCAGTGTTAGCCCCGAGCTAACCACTGTTAGCCCCGAGCTAACCACTGTTAGCCCCGAGCTAACCCTGTTAGCATCTCTCCAGGAAATCGTCTCCGTGTTTTTTATTTGATGAAGAATTAAAGAAAAAAAAACACTTTTAATTTCAAATCTGATGATGTGTGTGTGTGTGTGTGTGTGTGTGTGTGTGTGTGTGTGTGTGTGTGTGTGTGTGTGTGTGTGTGTGTGTGTGTGCGTGTGTGTGTGTCTGTGTGTGTATGTGTGTGTGTGTGTAAGTGTGTGTGTGTGTGTGTGTGTGTGTGTGTGTGTGTGTGTGTGTAGCAGCAGAAAGTGAATTTCATCTGAATGTGATGAAATGTTTTCAGGCCCGGTTCGGTCCGGTTCGGCCCGGTTCGGCCCGGTTCGGCCCGGTTCGGCCCGGCACCTGCAGCGGATCAGTGTGAGTCTAAACCTGGAGGATCTGCGGGAGTGACGCAGCAGCAGCAGGCCGGGATTAACCCTCAGAGCGCGGCTGCGGCACCGCGCGACGCCCGGTCACCTTCAACGGACCCGACCCGACGGAACCGGGTCCTGCTGGTTCACACCGACACACGAACCGGCACATTACCGGCTCGGTGGGTTCTGTAGATGAGAGCTGATGGAGGATTTAAGGTGGAATGGTTGAATTATTTAAGGTCCTTTTGTCCGGAGCATCGAGTCAGAGCCGCTGACGTCACGTTTAAGGGATTAAAGGATGCACGAGAGGAGACGCGGGTACTGCGCAACAACACCTGCAAGGTCACACACACACACACACACACACACACACACACACACACACACACACACACACACACACACACACACACACACACACACACACACACACACACACACACACACTCCTTTGTTCCTCTCACGCACCATCACACCGGGACCCGCAGAGTCTGATCCGACCCGCGGGCGGTGCCGGGTCGGATCAGGAGGTCTGGGTCTGGCCCGGGTCGGGGTCGGTCTCTCACCTGTGTGCTGGTTCTGCTGCGGTGCTGCGCTCTGGTGCGGGTGCGGGTCCGGGTCTGATGCTGAGGCTGCTGCGGATTAGAGCGGCTCAGCCTTTTATACCCGCCCCCCGCTCCTGATTGGCTCCTATTTACAGGCCATTCATTCCATTGGAGCACCCCCCCCCCCCAGCTCCTGCTGCAGCAACCGTCTGTGGTGCGTTCACTGTCTGTAATAACTGCAGGACAGTCCAGCGTCTGTGGTGAGTTCAGGTGTCTGTGGTGAGTTCACTGTCTGTAATAACTGCAGGACAGTCCAGCGTCTGTGGTGCGTTCACTGTCTGTAATAACTGCAGGACAGTCCAGTGTCTGTGGTGAGTTCACTGTCTGTGATAACTGCAGGACAGTCCAGTGTCTGTGGTGAGTTCACTGTCTGTAATAACTGCAGGACAGTCCAGTGTCTGTGGTGAGTTCAGGTGTCTGTTATAACTGCAGGACAGTCCAATGTCTGTGGTGAGTTCAGGTGTCTGTAATAACTGCAGGACAGTCCAGTGTCTGTGGTGAGTTCACTGTCTGTAATAACTGCAGGACAGTCCAGAGTCTGTGGTGAGTTCATGTGTCTGTGATAACTGCAGGACAGTCCAGTGTCTGTGGTGAGTTCAGGTGTCTGTAATAACTGCAGGACAGTCCAGTGTCTGTGGTGAGTTCACTGTCTGTAATAACTGCAGGACAGTCCAGTGTTTGTGGTGAGTTCACTGTCTGTAATAACAGCAGGACAGTCCAGTGTCTGTGGTGCGTTCAGGTGTCTGTAATAACTGCAGGACAGTCCAGTGTCTGTGGTGAGTTCACTGTCTGTAATAACTGCAGGACAGTCCAGTGTCTGTGGTGAGTTCAGGTGTCTGTAATAACTGCAGGACAGTCCAGTGTCTGTGGTGAGTTCAGGTGTCTGTAATAACTGCAGGACAGTCCAGTGTCTGTGGTGAGTTCACTGTCTGTAATAACTGCAGGACAGTCCAGTGTCTGTGGTGCGTTCAGGTGTCTGTAATAACTGCAGGACAGTCCAGTGTCTGTGGTGAGTTCACTGTCTGTGATAACTGCAGGACAGTCCAGTGTCTGTGGTGAGTTCACTGTCTGTAATAACTGCAGGACAGTCCAGAGTCTGTGGTGAGTTCAGGTGTCTGTGATAACTGCAGGACAGTCCAGTGTCTGTGGTGAGTTCAGGTGTCTGTAATAACTGCAGGACAGTCCAGTGTCTGTGGTGAGTTCACTGTCTGTAATAACTGCAGGACAGTCCAGTGTCTGTGGTGCGTTCAGGTGTCTGAAATAACTGCAGGACAGTCCAGTGTCTGTGGTGAGTTCACTGTCTGTAATAACTGCAGGACAGTCCAGTGTCTGTGGTGAGTTCACTGTCTGTAATAACTGCAGGACAGTCCAGTGTCTGTGGTGAGTTCACTGTCTGTAATAACTGCAGGACAGTCCAGTGTCTGTGGTGAGTTCAGGTGTCTGTAATAACTGCAGGACAGTCCAGTGTCTGTGGTGAGTTCACTGTCTGTAATAACTGCAGGACAGTCCAGTGTCTGTGGTGAGTTCACTGTCTGTAATAACTGCAGGACAGTCCAGTGTCTGTGGTGCGTTCAGGTGTCTGTAATAACTGCAGGACAGTCCAGTGTCTGTGGTGAGTTCACTGTCTGTAATAACAGCAGGACAGTCCAGTGTCTGTGGTGCGTTCAGGTGTCTGTAATAACTGCAGGACAGTCCAGAGTCTGTGGTGAGTTCAGGTGTCTGTAATAACTGCAGGACAGTCCAGTGTCTGTGGTGAGTTCACTGTCTGTAATAACTGCAGGACAGTCCAGTGTCTGTGGTGCGTTCAGGTGTCTGTAATAACTGCAGGACAGTCCAGTGTCTGTGGTGAGTTCACTGTCTGTAATAACTGCAGGACAGTCCAGTGTCTGTGGTGAGTTCACTGTCTGTAATAACTGCAGGACAGTCCAGTGTCTGTGGTGAGTTCACTGTCTGTAATAACTGCAGGACAGTCCAGTGTCTGTGGTGAGTTCACTGTCTGTAATAACTGCAGGACAGTCCAGTGTCTGTGGTGAGTTCAGGTGTCTGTAATAACTGCAGGACAGTCAGGTGTCTGTGGTGAGTTCACTGTCTGTAATAACTGCAGGACAGTCCAGTGTCTGTGGTGAGTTCACTGTCTGTAATAACTGCAGGACAGTCCAGTGTCTGTGGTGAGTTCACTGTCTGTAATAACTGCAGGACAGTCCAGTGTCTGTGGTGAGTTCACTGTCTGTAATAACTGCAGGACAGTCCAGTGTCTGTGGTGAGTTCAGGTGTCTGTAATAACTGCAGGACAGTCCAGTGTCTGTGGTGAGTTCACTGTCTGTAATAACTGCAGGACAGTCCAGTGTCTGTGGTGAGTTCAGGTGTCTGTAATAACTGCAGGACAGTCCAGTGTCTGTGGTGAGTTCAGGTGTCTGTAATAACTGCAGGACAGCCCAGTGTCTGTGGTGAGTTCACTGTCTGTAATAACTGCAGGACAGTCCAGTGTCTGTGGTGAGTTCAGGTGTCTGTAATAACTGCAGGACAGTCCAGTGTCTGTGGTGAGTTCAGGTGTCTGTAATAACTGCAGGACAGTCCAGTGTCTGTGGTGAGTTCACTGTCTGTAATAACTGCAGGACAGTCCAGTGTCTGTGGTGAGTTCACTGTCTGTAATAACTGCAGGACAGTCCAGTGTCTGTGGTGAGTTCACTGTCTGTGATAACTGCAGGACAGTCCAGTGTCTGTGGTGAGTTCACTGTCTGTAATAACTGCAGGCCAGTCCAGTGTCTGTGGTGAGTTCACTGTCTGTAATAACTGCAGGACAGTCCAGTGTCTGTGGTGCGTTCAGGTGTCTGTAATAACTGCAGGACAGTCCAGTGTCTGTGGTGAGTTCACTGTCTGTAATAACTGCAGGACAGTCCAGTGTCTGTGGTGAGTTCACTGTCTGTAATAACTGCAGGACAGTCCAGTGTCTGTGGTGACGAAGCACTTTTTTCTTGCAGCTTTAAATTTTTCATGACGTAGAGGAAGCTGTGTGTGTGTGTGTGTGTCTGTGTGTGTGTGTCTGTGTCTGTGTCTGTGTGTGTATGTGTGTGTGTGTGTCTGTGTGTGTATGTGTGTGTGTGTGTGTGTGTGTGTGTGTGCGTGTGTGTGTGTGTGTGTGTGTATGTGTGTTATTTCTCTTTAATGTCCTTTTCTCAGATGAGACCTTCACGGTCCGTGGGAAAACCCAGCATCTCCAGTTACGGGGTTCTCAGCTGACAGCAGCAGTGACGTCAGCTCACCCTACTGATGCCTGCAGCCAATCACAGCCCCCCTCAGCCTCCGCCTCCTCCCATTGGCTGAGGATGCGTGTCACGTGCAGCAGCAGGTCAGTGAACGCCTCACGAGTCTCAGATGACCGACGGCACCTGAAGGCATCACCGATAAACTGATAAACACATGAAACTGTTTTTATTTAAAAATTAAATTAATATAAAATTTAAATGTGGTGCCCCCCCTCACTGCCCCCCCCTCACTGACCCCTCTAACCCCCCCTCACTGCCCCCCCCTCACTGACCCCCCTCACTGACCCCCCTCACTGCCCCCCCTCACTGCCCCCCTCACTGACCCCCCCTCACTGCCCCCCCCTCACTGCCCCCTCTAACCCCCCCTCACTGCCCCCCCTCACTGCCCCCCCATCACTGACCCCCCTCACTGCCCCCTCTAACCCCCCCTCACTGCCCCCCTCACTGACCCCCCTCACTGCCCCCTCTAACCCCCCCTCACTGCCCCCCCTCACTGCCCCCCCCCCTTACTGCCCCCCCTCACTCCCCCCCTTCGTCACCGTGGTGACGGGCAGCCGGGCGCCATGAACGCTGATGTGCTTCCTCTTCCTTTGTTGCTCAGGAGCCAGGTG
>NC_139844.1:28407761-28410261 GCF_963691815.1 Echiichthys vipera
ACGTTTATGCTCCTAGAGGACACTTTAACACACGTTTATGCTCCTAGAGGACACTTTAGCACACGTTTATGCTCCTAGAGGACACTTTAGCACACGTTTATGCTCCTAGAGGACACTTTAACACACGTTTATGCTCCTACACTTTAACACACGTTTATGCTCCTAGAGGACACTTTAGCACACGTTTATGCTCCTAGAGGACACTTTAACACACGTTTATGCTCCTAGAGGACACTTTAACACACGTTTATGCTCCTAAAGGACACTTTAGCACACGTTTATGCTCCTAGAGGACACTTTAGCACACGTTTATGCTCCTAGAGGACACTTTAGCACACGTTTATGCTCCTAGAGGACACTTTAACACACGTTTATGCTCCTAGAGGACACTTTAACACACGTTTATGCTCCTAGAGGACACTTTAGCACACGTTTATGCTCCTAGAGGACACTCTAGCACACGTTTATGCTCCTAGAGGACACTTTAGCACACGTTTATGCTCCTAGAGAACACTTTAGCACACGTTTATGCTCCTAGAGGACACTTTAGCACACGTTTATGCTCCTAGAGGACACTTTAGCACACGTTTATGCTCCTAGAGGACACTTTAACACACGTTTATGCTCCTAGAGGACACTTTAACACACGTTTATGCTCCTAGAGGACACTTTAACACACGTTTATGCTCCTAGAGGACACTTTAGCACACGTTTATGCTCCTAGAGTTCACGTTAGCACACGTTTATGCTCCTAGAGGACACTTTAGCACACGTTTATGCTCCTACACTTTAACACACGTTTATGCTCCTAGAGGACACTTTAGCACACGTTTATGTTCCTAGAGGACACTTTAACACACGTTTATGCTCATAGAGGACACTTTAACACACGTTTATGCTCCTAGAGGACACTTTAACACACGTTTATGCTCCTAGAGGACACTTTAACACACGTTTAGTCTCCTAGAGGACACTTTAACACACATTTATGCTCCTAGAGGACACTTTAGCACACGTTTATGCTCTTAGAGGACACTTTAACACACGTTTATGCTCCTAGAGGACACTTTAACACACGTTTATGCTCCTAGAGGACACTTTAGCACACGTTTATGCTCTTAGAGGACACTTTAACACACGTTTATGCTCCTAGAGGACACTTTAACACACGTTTATGCTCCTACACTTTAACACACGTTTATGCTCCTAGAGGACACTTTAACACACGTTTATGCTCCTAGAGGACACTTTAGCACACGTTTATGCTCCTAGAGGACACTTTAGCACACGTTTATGCTCCTAGAGGACACTTTAGCACACGTTTATGCTCCTAGAGGACACTTTAGCACACGTTTATGCTCCTACACTTTAACACACGTTTATGCTCCTAGAGGACACTTTAACACACGTTTATGCTCCTAGAGGACACTTTAGCACACGTTTATGCTCCTAGAGGACACTTTAACACACGTTTATGCTCCTAGAGGACACTTTAGCACACGTTTATGCTCCTAGAGGACACTTTAGCACACGTTTATGCTCCTAGAGGACACTTTAACACACGTTTATGCTCCTACACTTTAACACACGTTTATGCTCCTAGAGGACACTTTAGCACACGTTTATGCTCCTAGAGGACACTTTAACACACGTTTATGCTCCTAGAGGACACTTTAACACACGTTTATGCTCCTAGAGGACACTTTAACACACGTTTATGCTCCTAGAGGACACTTTAGCACACGTTTATGCTCCTAGAGGACACTCTAGCACACGTTTATGCTCCTAGAGGACACTTTAGCACACGTTTATGCTCCTAGAGGACACTTTAGCACACGTTTATGCTCCTAGAGGACACTTTAGCACACGTTTATGCTCCTAGAGGACACTTTAACACACGTTTATGCTCCTAGAGGACACTTTAACACACGTTTATGCTCCTAGAGGACACTTTAACACACGTTTATGCTCCTAGAGGACACTTTAGCACACGTTTATGCTCCTAGAGGACACTTTAACACACGTTTATGCTCCTAGAGGACACTTTAACACACGTTTATGCTCCTAGAGGACACTTTAACACACGTTTATGCTCCTAGAGGACACTTTAGCACACGTTTATGCTCCTAGAGGACACTTTAACACACGTTTATGCTCCTAGAGGACTCTGGTCCACTTACTCCACCACGCTGCTGCTGGTCATGTCCAGGTAGCGGTTGCTGATCCACTGGACCTGGGTCCAGTCCCGGTACGCAGAGTTCCCGCAGCACTGGAACTGGATCTGCAGCAGGTCCAGAGTCTTCTTCAGGTTGCAGCGGCCCGGCGTGTCCGTGTCCTTGTAGTAGCGCATGGCGTTCCTCAG
Organism: Echiichthys vipera; assembly: GCF_963691815.1. Classification (NCBI taxonomy): domain Eukaryota; kingdom Metazoa; phylum Chordata; class Actinopteri; order Perciformes; family Trachinidae; genus Echiichthys; species Echiichthys vipera. The sequence goes on from NC_139844.1 coordinate 28,410,124, forward strand.
GCCCAGGAAGAGCGACTCCTCCAGCTGAGCGCGGACGCTGTAGCACATGAGCGCCCCCGCCAGGACGCAGGAGGTGAAGAAGAAGGTGCAGACGACGTACGGCATCATCACCAGCTTCCAGCGCAGGAACTTGTTGGT
>NC_139844.1:28415261-28422761 GCF_963691815.1 Echiichthys vipera
GCGTCTGGTGTTAGACTTGTGTGCTGGTCCTGGATCCTCTTTAACAAACACCATGTTGGAACAGAAGGAGGCTCAGAAGTGGACCTGGTCCCAGAGCACACTAGGCCAAAGGTCCAGGATCCAGTCTGTGATGGTCTCATCTGATCTGAGGCCGGATGTTTTGGACACTCGGGTGAAGAGAGGGGCAGAGCTGTCAGCTGATCACCATCTGGGGATGAGTGGGTCAGAGGATGGGGAAGGTTCTGGACAGACCGGGTAAACCCAAACCAGTAGTGCGGGTGAACTGGGACCGTCTGGAGGAGGCCCCTGTCCCAGAGACCTTCACCTCACACCTCCTGAGGAGCTTTTCTGGCGTCCCTGTGGAGGTCGGGGGCATCGAACCGGAGCGGGCGATGTTCAAAGCTTCCACTGCTGAAGCTGCAGCGGTGAGCTGTGGCCTCAAGGTCTCAGGTGCCTCAAGGGGCGGGGACCCTGGAGCACCGTGGTGGACCCCGGGGGTCAGGGGTCCCCCTGAAGAAGGAGGCCTTCAGGATCTGGTCTCCCAGAAGACTCCGGAGGTGGTTCTGAGGTCCCCACAGGTCTGAAGGGCTGCAGCCTCTGCTGGGTCAGAGGCAAAGCAGCGGGTGTGGGAGGAGTTCACACAAGTCCTGGAGAAGGACTTTGGGGGGCACCGAGGTGCTTCTGGACCACCATTCAGCACCTCAGGAGGGGGACACGGGGAACCGTCCAAGCTGTTCACAGTAAGGACGGGACGCTGGTGCCCTCAGCTGATGAGGTCATGGGGCGGTGGAAGGACTCTGAGGAAGTCCTGAATGGGCCCAACACGCCCTCTTTTGTAGAGGCAGAGCTGGAGGCTGATGGGGATCATCGTCAACATCTCTGACAGAAGTCACTGAGGAAGGAAACAAGTCCACAGAGGCAAAGCCCCAGGATCCATGAGCTGCATCCACACATGCTGAAAGCTCTGGGTCTGGAGGGGCCGTCCTGGTCCTGGTCCTGGTCCTGGTCCTGGTCCTGGTCCTGGTCCTGGTCCACACGTCTCTGACACACTGGTGGAAGTCTGGGACAGAGCCGAGGGAGTGGCAGACCGGGGTGGTGGTTCCTGTTCAGAAAGGGGGACCAGAGGGTGTGAGCCAGTTCCAGGGGGATCACACTCCTCAGCCTCCCTGGTGAAGTCGACTCCAAGGTGCTGGAAAGGAGGTTGGTCCTGTAGAACCTCAGACTGAAGAGGAACCAGGTGGATCCAGTCCTGGACCTGGACCAGGACCAGCTCTGCACTCTCCAGGATCCTGGAGGGGGTCTGGGAGTGGGCCCATCCGGTCTACATGTGCTTTGTGGATCTGGAGAAGGCCCATGACCGGGTCCCTGGAGATACTGTGGGAGGTGCTGGGGGAGTCTGGGGGGAGGGGGTCACTTCTGAGGGGGTCCAGTCTCTGTACAGGAACCAGGTCCAGGTCAGGCGTGCGTGCGTGCGTGCGTGCGTGCGTGCGTGCGTGCGTGCGTGTGAATACCTCAGGTAAGGTGTGGTGCAGCCACACCTGCCGTGCCTCAGGCTTTAAACACACTCTGAGTGTGTGTTTGCGTTGTTGTGAGGACCGTGTTCACTGTGAGCTTCAGCCCGGTCCTCACACACACACACACACACACACACACACACACACACACACACACACACACACACACACACACACACACACACACACACACACACACACACACACACACACACACACACACACAGGTGTGGCACATACCTGTGTGTGTGTCAGAACCTGTTTAAAGGTGAAACACTGAACTGAAGCTGCTTCACCACAGACGCACTTTAGTCACTGTTTATTATTTATGATTATTTATGTATAACATTAATAGTAATCCTGTGTGTGTGTGTGTGTGTGTGTGTGTGTGTGTGTGTGTGTGTGTGTGTGTGTGTGTGTGTGTGTGTGTGTGTGTGTCTGTGTGTGTGTGTGTGTGTGTGTGTGTCTGTGTGTGTGTGTGTGTGTGTGTGTGTCAGGTTGCCGTGGTGAAGATGAAACACACTGAGAGAGTTTACGCCATGAAGATCCTCAACAAGTGGGAGATGCTGAAGAGAGCCGAGGTGAGTCCGAGTCCTCAGGGGCCCTCCCACTGTTCCTCCGTCACAGGTTAGAGCGCCCTCCCACTGTGCCTCCGTCACAGGTTAGAGCGCCCTCCCACTGTTCCTCCGTCCCGTGCCCCGTGCTTTAGGGTCCTTGTCCCCCCCTCCAGGCCCGTTTGTACTCACACTACCTGGGCCTCGGAGAATGCTTCTTGCTGCCTATACGTCATCACGCCGTAACACGTCACACGCATTGATGACGTCATGGCGATGCGTGGCTTTGTTTCCAGATCTTTCCGTAGACCTCGGAGTTTTTGTGCGTCTTGTCGACTGTTTTTGAATCTTTTCATCGACCAAATCTGCAGTAAACACTCCACCTCCGCATCACACCAACGTGAACCTTTCACCGCCATTGTTTGAAATGTCCGCGCATGGTCCCTCCTTCTTTTTTCTACGTCCCAACAGGCGCACAGGAAATGACCTCAGAGCCGCCGTAGGCCTCGTGCTCGTACACGTGCGCACGCTCGTGCTCGTACACGTGCAAACGTGCTTTACTAAAGCCCACCTCTCCCAAACGGGCCGTGGACGGCAAGCGTGCCGCTCCTAGACGTGGTACGGTTGCATCACACTGGTCAAAGGAACCAGACTTTAGCCGTGACACGTGCTGGGGCACGGTACGGAGGCACAGTGGGAGGGGACACGGAGGCACAGTGGGAGGGGGCACGGGACGAAGGAACAGAAGCTGCTTCTCTGCATCCAAGCAGGAAATAATGAGGGAGAAGTGTGCATGGTGCAGAAAGTGTGTCACAGCCCTGACCCGACCTGGACCCGACCTGGACCCAGACCTGGACCCAGACCTGGACCAAGACCTGGACCCAGACCTGGACCTGACGACAGAACCACGTTAAAGTGAAACCAGTTTCAGTCTGAGGGCTCTGGTCTCATTTCTCTTAAATAAAGGATTTCACACCTGATTACTACAGCAGACTGGGTCCAGGTCTGTGGGTCCAGGTCTGGGTCCAGGTCTGCGGGTCTGGGTCCAGGTCTCTGGGTCCAGGTCTGGGTCCCGGTCTGTGGGTCCAGGTCTGTGGGTCCAGGTGTGCGGGTCCAGGTGTGCGGGTGTAACGTGCCCCCCTGTGTGCAGACGGCGTGCTTCAGAGAGGAGCGTGACGTCCTGGTGAAAGGAGACAGTCAGTGGATCACGACGCTGCACTACGCCTTCCAGGACGACAACTACCTGGTGAGTGTTCATGTTCTGCACACGTCTGATGATGATGTCACCGTGATGTCATGATGATGTCACCATGATGATGTCACGACCTGCAGTACCTGGTCATGGACTACTACGTGGGCGGGGACCTGCTGACCCTGCTCAGCAAGTTTGAGGATCGACTTCCTGAAGAGATGTCAAAGTTCTACGTGGCTGAGATGGTGCTCGCCATCCACTCCATCCACCAGCAGCGCTACATCCACAGGTACGGGGACGCGGGGGACATACCGGGGACAGGGGGGACACCGGGGACACACCGGGGACATACCGGGGACACGGGGGACACCGGGGACATACCGGGGACACGGGGGACACACCGGGGACACGGGGGACACACCGGGGACACGGGGGACACACCGGGGACACACCGGGGACATACCGGGGACACGGGGGACATACCGGGGACACGGGGGACATACCGGGGACACTGGGGACATACCGGGGACACGGGGGACATACCGGGGACACTGGGGACACGGGGGACATACCGGGGACACGGGGGACATACCGGGGACACGGGGGGACACGGGGGACACTGGGGACATACCAGGGACACGGGGGACATACCGGGGACATACTGGGGATACCGGGGACACGGGGGACACACCAGGGACATACCAGGGACATACCGGGGACACGGGGGACTGGTGTGTGATGGTCTCCGCACTGTTACCATGACGGTCTTAAAGGTCTTGATGGTCTTAACGGTCTTAACGGTCTTAACGGTCTTGATGGTCTTGATGGTCTTTGATCCACAGGGACATTAAACCAGACAACGTCCTGCTGGACGTTAACGGGCACATCCGCCTCGCTGACTTTGGATCCTGTCTTCGGATGATGGAGGACGGCACGGTAACAACCAACGCAGTTATCAAGTTAACTTAAACCGGACTAACGGGGTCTGAACGTTAACTGGGTTAGAGTTAACTGGTTAAAGTTAACTAGGTTTAGATTAAAGTTAACTGGGTTAAAGTTAACCGGGTTAAAGTTAACTGGGTTAAAGTTAACTAGGTTTAGATTAAAGTTAACTGGGTTAAAGTTAAAGTTAACTGGGTTAAAGTTAACTGGGTTTAGATTAAAGTTAACTGGGTTAAAGTTAAAGTTAACTGGGTTAAAGTTAACTAGGTTTAGATTAAAGTTAACTGGGTTAAAGTTAAAGTTAACTGGGTTAGAGTTAAAGTTAACTGGGTTAAAGTTAACTGGGTTAGAGTTAACTGGGTTAAAGTTAACTAGGTATAGATTAAAGTTAACTGGGTTAAAGTTAAAGTTAACTGGGTTAAAGTTAACTGGGTTAGAGTTAACTGGGTTTAGTTTAAAGTTAACTGGGTTAAAGTTAACTGGGTTAAGGTTAAAGTTAACTGGGTTAGAGTTAACTGGGTTAAAGTTAAAGTTAACTGGGTTAGAGTTAACTGGATTAGAGTTAAAGTTAACTGGGTTAGAGTTAACTGGGTTAGAGTTAAAGTTAACTGGGTTAGAGTTAACTGAGTTAAAGTTAACTGGGTTAAAGTTAACTGGGTTAAAGTTAAAGTTAACTGGGTTAGAGTTAACTGGGTTAGAGTTAAAGTTAACTGGGTTAGAGTTAACTGGGTTAAAGTTAACTGGGTTAGAGTTAACTGGATTAGAGTTAAAGTTAACTGGGTTAGAGTTAACTGGGTTAGAGTTAAAGTTAACTGGGTTAGAGTTAACTGGGTTAAAGTTAACTGGGTTAAAGTTAAAGTTAACTGGGTTAGAGTTAACTGGGTTAGAGTTAAGGTTAACTGGGTTAGAGTTAACTGGGTTAAAGTTAACTGGGTTAAAGTTAACTGGGTTTAGTTTAAAGTTAACTGGGTTAAAGTTAACTGGGTTAAAGTTAAAGTTAACTGGGTTAAAGTTAACTGTGTTAAAGTTAACTGGGTTAAAGTTAACTGGGTTAAAGTTAACTGGGTTAAAGTTAACTGGGTTAAAGTTAAAGTTAACTGGGTTAGAGTTAACTGGGTTAGAGTTAACTGGGTTAAAGTTAACTGGGTTAAAGTTAACAGGTTAAAGTTAACTGGGTTTAGGTTAAAGTTAACTGGGTTTAGGTTGAAGTTAACTGGGTTTAGGTTAACTGGGTTTAAGTTAACTGGGTTAAAGTTAACTGGGTTTAAGTTAACTGGGTTAAAGTTAAAGTTAACTGGGTTTAGTTTAAAGTTAACTGGGTTAAAGTTAACTGGGTTAAAGTTAACAGGTTATGGTTAAAGTTAACTGGGTTTAGTTTAAAGTTAACAGGTTTAAAGTGAACTGGTTTAAGTGAACCTGACTGTGGTCCCGGTGCAGGTGCAGTCCTCCGTGGCGGTGGGAACCCCGGACTACATCTCCCCAGAGATCCTGCAGGCGATGGAGGACGGGATGGGCCGGTACGGGCCCGAGTGTGACTGGTGGTCTCTGGGGGTCTGCGTGTACGAGATGCTGTACGGAGAGACGCCGTTCTACGCCGAGTCGCTGGTGGAGACCTACGGCAAGATCATGAACCACGAGGTCAGAGACCGTTAACCACAAGACCACTTCAGGTTCCCACGGGTGCTGGGAAGTCTTGAAAGTCTTGAATGTGGTCTTGGAAGTCTTGAATGTGGTCTTGGAAGTCTTGAATGTGGTCTTGAAAGTCTTGAATGTGGTCTTGAAAGTCTTGGATGTGGTGTTCCAGGTGTGAGCGCCCTCGCAGTAGCTTCAGCTCGCCTGTTTCCAGGTCACCGGGCGTCTCCAGACTCCCGTCCTACTTCCTCTTTTCTAAATGTGAGCCGGTCTCAGCGGACGCACGCCGGCGTGCTGTCGTCCGTCCGTCTCATTATCTCTCGTCCTCTTTTCTCCACGCTCTCTTCGTCTCCAGGAGCGTTTCCAGTTCCCCTCCAACGTGACCGACGTGTCCGAGGACGCCAAGGACCTGATCCAGCGCCTGCTGTGCTCCAGGGAGCGCCGCCTCGGTCTCAACGGGATCTCAGACTTCAAGAGTCACCCGTTCTTCAGCCGGATCGACTGGGAGAACATCCGGGCCGCCGAGGCGCCGTACATCCCCGACGTGTCCTCGCCCACCGACACGTCCAACTTCGACGTGGACGACGACGTCCTCAAGAACCCGGTGAGGACGACCGGTTAGAGTCTGAACCGGTTAGAGTCTGAACCGGTTAGAGTCTGAACCGGTTAGAGTCTGAACCGGTTAGAGTCTGAACCGGTTAGAGTCTGAACCGGTTAGAGTCTGATCCAGTTAGAGTCTAAACCGGTTAGAGTCTGATCCGGTTAGGGTCTGATCCAGTTAGAGTCTGAACCGGTTAGAGTCTAAACCGGTTAGAGTCTGAACCAGTTAGAGTCTGATCCAGTTAGAGTCTAAACCGGTTAGAGTCTGAACCAGTTAGAGTCTGATCCAGTTAGAGTCTAAACCGGTTAGAGTCTGAACCGGTTAGAGTCTGAACCGGTTAGAGTCTGAACCAGTTAGAGTCTGAACCAGTTAGAGTCTGAACCGGTTAGAGTCTGAACCAGTTAGAGTCTGAACCGGTTAGAGTCTGATCCAGTTAGAGTCTGAACCAGTTAGAGTCTGAACCGGTTAGAGTCTGATCCAGTTAGAGTCTGAACCAGTTAGAGTCTGAACCAGTTAGAGTCTGAACCGGTTAGAGTCTGATCCGGTTAGAGTCTGAACCGGTTAGAGTCTGAACCGGTTAGAGTCTGAACCAGTTAGAGTCTGAACCAGTTAGAGTCTGAACCGGTTAGAGTCTGATCCGGTTAGAGTCTGAACCGGTTAGAGTCTGAACCGGTTAGAGTCTGAACCGGTTAGAGTCTGATCCGGTTAGAGTCTGAACCGGTTAGAGTCTGAACCGGTTAGAGTCTGATCCAGTTAGAGTCTGAACCGGTTAGAGTCTAAACCGGTTAGAGTCTGAACCAGTTAGAGTCTGAACCAGTTAGAGTCTGAACCGGTTAGAGTCTGAACCGGTTAGAGTCTGATCCAGTTAGAGTCTGAACCGGTTAGAGTCTGATCCGGTTAGAGTCTGAACCGGTTAGAGTCTGAACCGGTTAGAGTCTGAACCGGTTAGAGTCTGAACCAGTTAGAGTCTGAACCGGTTAGAGTCTGAACCGGTTAGAGTCTGATCCAGTTAGAGTCTGAACCGGTTAGAGTCTGAACCGGTTAGAGTCTAAACCAGTTAGAGTC
>NC_139844.1:28427761-28430261 GCF_963691815.1 Echiichthys vipera
CACCTGTGGGGTCACCTGTGGAACCACCTGTGGGGTCACCTGTGGAACCACCTGTGGAACCACCTGTGGGGTCACCTGTGGGGTCACCTGTGGTTCCAGTTGACGGCGTCTCAGTTTGTTGGCGTGTTGGCGTTCGGCCTCCTTCAGGTGACTAAGCCCCGCCCCTCTGCTGTGCTAGACTCTGATAGGCTGGAGCACCAGCTGGAGGAGGCGGTCTCCCTCAGGCAGGACTACGAGAGCTCCGCCTCCAGACTGAAGAGCCTGGAGCGGCAGGTGAAGACGCTGAGGCAGGAGAAGGACGAGGTGCACAAGGTGGGTCCCCTCAGGCCACTTCCTGTCTATGCAAATCAGATGTGTTAAAGTGTACGAGCGTTATTAAAGCGGGCGCCGCGGCGTCCCGTCCTCTGAGCAGCAGCTCGCCGACTCCCTGGAGCGTCTGCGGAGTCACACCAAGGAGCTGAAGGAGGCGCACGCCCAGAGGAAGATGGCCCTGCACGAGTTCAGCGAGCTGTCGGAGAGGACGGCCGACCTGCGCTCCTCCAAGCAGCGTCTGTCCCGCCAGCTCCGGGACAAGGAGGAGGAGGCGGACGCCCTGCTGCTCAAGATGGACGCCATGAGGCAGGACATCCGCAGGACGGAGAAGAGCCGCAAGGAGGTGAGCCGCACTCTGGGGTCCGGACTCGAACCGCACCGCAAACTCTCCCTGGAGAGTTATGCTGGTGTTCCAGGTTTGACCTTCACAATAAAAGCATGGCGTGTCAGGGAGACCTTCACAATAAAAGCATGGCGTGTCAGGGAGACCTTCACAATAAAAGCATGGCGTGTCAGGGAGACCTTCACAATAAAAGCATGGCGTGTCAGGGAGACCTTCACAATAAAAGCATGGCGTGTCAGGGAGACCTTCACAATAAAAGCATGGCGTGTCAGGGAGACCTTCACAATAAAAGCATGGTGTTCCAGGTTTGACCTTCACAATAAAAGCATGGCGTGTCATGGAGACCTTCACAATAAAAGCATGGTGTTCCAGGTTTGACCTTCACAATAAAAGCATGGCGTGTCAGGGAGACCTTCACAATAAAAGCATGGTGTTCCAGGTTTGACTTTCACAATAAAAGCATGGCGTGTCAGGGAGACTTTCACAATAAAAGCATGGCGTGTCAGGGAGACCTTCACAATAAAAGCATGGCGTGTCAGGGAGACCTTCACAATAAAAGCCTGTGTGTGTAAGAGAGACCTTCATAATAAAAGCCTGTGTGTGTTCGTCAGCTGGAGGCTCAGCTGGACGACGCGAAGGCCGAGGCGTCGAAGGAGAGGAAGCTGAGGGAGCACGGCGAGGTCTACTCCAAACAGCTGGAGGCGGAGCTCCAGAGCCTGAAGGTGCACACACACACACACACACATATATACACACACACACACACACACACACACACACACACACACACACACACACACACACTGAAGTATGTGTATTCTTGCACTGGTCCTGGTCCTGGTCCTGGTCTCAGCAGTGATTGTGGTCCTGGTCCTGGTCTCAGCAGTGATTGTGGTCCTTGTCCTGGTCTCAGCAGTGATTGTGGTCCTGGTCTCAGTCTCAGCAGTGATTGTGGTCCTGGTCCTGGTCTCAGCAGTGATTGTGGTCCTGGTCCTGGTCTCAGCAGTGATTGTGGTCCTGGTCCTGGTCTCAGCAGTGATTGTGGTCCTGGTCTCAGTCTCAGCAGTGATTGTGGTCCTGGTCCTGGTCTCAGCAGTGATTGTGGTCCTGGTCCTGGTCTCAGCAGTGATTGTGGTCCTGGTCCTGGTCTCAGCAGTGATTGTGGTCCTGGTCTCAGTCTCAGCAGGGTCGGGGAGCAGCAGTGGGGGGGGCGGAGTCTCAGCAGGAGCTGTCCCGTCTGAAGGCGGAGCTGGATAAGAAGGTCCTGTTCTACGAGGAGGAGATGCTGAGGAGAGACTCCGCCCACTCCTCCGAGATCAAGAACCTCCGCAAAGACCTGCACGAGTCCGAGGGGGCGCAGCTCGCCGCCAACAAGGAGCTGCTGCAGCTGCGAGACAAGCTGGACAAGACCAAGAGGGACAGGTGAGTCCTGAACCAGGGACAGGTGAGTCCTTATCCAGGGACAGGTGAGTCCTGAACCAGGGACAGGTGAGTCCTGAACCAGGGACAGGTGAGTCCTGATCCAGGGACAGGTGAGTCCTGAACCAGGGACAGGTGAGTCCTGAACCAGGGACAGGTGAGTCCTGATCCAGGGACAGGTTAGTCTTGAACCAGGGACAGGTGAGTCCTGATCCAGGGACAGGTGAGTCCTGAACCAGGGACAGGTGAGTCCTGATCCAGGTCTTGTTGTGCCCCTGCAGACAAACAGAGATGGACGAAGCCGTTTCGTCTCTGAAGGAAAAATCTGAGCGAGAGAAAAATCTGCTGACGGACGAAAACCGCAAACTGACGTCTGAGACCGACAAGGTGAGTTCTGCACGCGCTCAGTGACCCTCTGTAGTTCTG
>NC_139844.1:28437761-28442761 GCF_963691815.1 Echiichthys vipera
TTGTGTGTCCGTAGTGTGCTCCTTCATCTGCCACGTGTCGTGTAGAGACCACGCCCCCCTGGTCTGTCCAATCCCAGCGGAGCACGCCAAGAGGCCGCAGGGCATCGACGTGCAGCGGGGCATCGGCACCGCCTACAAGGGCTACGTCAGGGTCAGTGATTCCCCCATGAGCAGCACCGCGCCTCTGAAGGGGGCGGGGTCACAGACGGACTCACGTGTTTGTGTCTCGCCCTCAGATCCCGAAGCCCAGCGGCGTGAAGAAGGGCTGGCAGCGAGCGTTCGCCCTGGTCTCCGACTGTAAACTGTTCCTCTACGACGTCCCTGAAGGGAAGTCCACCCTGCCGGGGGTGGTGGCCAGTCTGGTGCTGGACCTCAGGTACGTCTGGGGGGGGGGGTCTTTCAGAGAGAAGGGTCTCTGAAGAGGTCTGAGCTCTCAAAGGGGGCGTCCAGAGCTTCATGGAGTGCTGAGGAGGTTCTGGTGGTCCTGATGGTCCTGGTGGTCCTGGTGGTCTTGATGGCCCTGGTGGCCCTGGTGGTCTTGGTGGTCCTGGTGGTCCTGATGGTCCTGATGGTCCTGGTGGCCCTGGTGGTCTTGGTGGTCCTGGTGGTCCTGATGGTCCTGATGGTCCTGGTGGTCCTGATGGTCCTGGTGGTCTTGATGGTCCTGGTGGTCTTGATGGTCCTGATGGCCCTGGTGGTCCTGGTGGTCTTGGTGGTCTTGATGGTCCTGGTGGTCCTGATGGTCCTGATGGCCCTGGTGGTCTTGATGGTCCTGGTGGTCTTGGTGGTCTTGATGGTCCTGGTGGTCCTGATGGTCCTGGTGGTCTTGGTGGTCCTGATGGCCCTGGTGGTCTTGGTGGTCTTGGTGGTCCTGGTGGTCCTGGTGGTCCTGGTGGTCTGTTTGATGTAAACCCATTGTTGTCTGTTGCAGGGAGGAGGAGTTCTCCGTCAGCTCGGTCTTGGCGTCTGACGTCATCCACGCCACCAGGAAGGACGTCCCGTGCATCTTCAGGGTAGGAGACCCGGTCCCCTCTGACCCCCCACAGGCTGACCTCAGACCGGCTTCTGACCCTTTGTTGTTGCCGTACCGCCTCAGGTGACCTCGTCGCAGCTGATCTCGCAGCTGTCCTCGCCGTCTCTGCTGCTGCTGGCCGAGAGCGAGGTGGAGAAGAGGAAGTGGGTCCGGATCCTGGAGGGTCTGCAGAGCATCCTGACCAAGAACCTGCTGAAGAACCAACAGGTCCACGTGCTGCACGAGGCCTACGACGCCTCGCTGCCCATCATCAAGGCCACGCTGTCCGCCGCCGTGCTCGGTGCGTCGCATCTCCAGCTGCTGTCGTTACACTTTTGTTTCCTCACGTCTGAAACAAACTCTGACGCTTTGTCTCCTCAGACCGGGAGCGGATCGCCCTCGGGACCGAAGACGGCCTGTTTGTGGTCGAGGTCACCAGAGACGGTGAGACACCCGGGCCCCAGGGCCGCGGACCAAACCGTCCCCTTAACCGTGGAGGCTCCACGCCGCGGGTTGGTGGAGGCTCCACGCTACGGAGGCTCCACGCCGCGGGGCTACGGAGGCTCCACGCCGCGGGGCGGTGGAGGCTCCACGCTACGGAGGCTCCACGCCGCGGGGCGGTGGAGGCTCCACGCCGCGGGGCGGTGGAGGCTCGTCCCGATGGTCGTGCTCCTGCAGTAAATGATGCTGACGCAGCAAAACATTGTGACGACGTAGCAAACACCAGCAAACATTAGCAAACGTTAGCAGATGTTAGCAAACATTAGCAAACATTAGCAGATGTTAGCAAACGTTATCAAATGTTAGCAAACGTTAGCAAACATAAGCAAACATTAGCAAACGTTAGCAAACATTAGCAAACATTAGCAGATGTTAGCAAACGTTAGCAAACGTTAGCAAACATTAGCAAACTTTAGCAAACATTAGCAGATGTTAGCAAACTTTAGCAGATGTTAGCAAACGTTAGCAAACGTTAGCAAACATTAGCAAACTTTAGCAAACATTAGCAGATGTTAGCAAACATTAGCAGATGTTAGCAAACATTAGCAGATGTTAGCAAACATTAGCAGATGTTAGCAAACATTAGCAGATGTTAGCAAATGTAAGCAAACGTTAGCAAACATTAGCAAACTTTAGCAAACACTAGCAAACGTTAGCAAACACTAGCAAACGTTAGCAAACATTAGCAGATGTTAGCGCTAAACCGGTGATTTGTTGTGTGTCGCTCCCCGACGTCACCGCTGCAGAGAATAGTTCCTCAGAAGCAGCGCGGCGTCAGCGCGGCGTCAGCGCGGCGTCAGCGCGGCGTCAGCGCGGCGTCAGCGCGGCGTCAGCGCGGCGTCAGCGCTCTGTAAAAGTTTGGAGCAGAGACGGCGGTTCGAGCACAGAGATGATGCTCAGAGAGTCGGTTAGAAACAGCCTGTTGTTAGATTCTGTCGTCTACAGTCAAACACGTTAGTGTACGGCTGATGATCACAGGTGACTAACCTGCCCCCCCCCCCTCTCTCTAACCCCCCCCCCCCCCCCTCTAACCCCCCCCCCCCCCTCCTCCAGTGATCGTGCGAGCGGCCGACAGTAAGAAGGTTCATCAGATCGAACTGATCCCACAGGAGAAGATCGTTGCTCTGCTCTGCGGTCGGAACCGTCATGTCCACCTTCACCACTGGGGGGCGCTGGACGGGGTCGAGTCCGCCTTCGACATCAAGCTGACGGACACCAAAGGCTGCCAGGCTCTGACCACGGGGGTGCTCCGCCCCGGGGGCCCCGCCTGCCTGCTCGCTGCGGTCAAACGTCAGGTCAGTAACGCTCCCCAGGAGATCGGCCTCAGACCGCCGTGGCTCTGTGCCGGTCTGACGCTGTGGTTCTGGTCCTGCAGGTTCTGTGCTACGAGGTCACGCGGGCCAAGCCGCACCACAGGAAGCTGTGGGAGGTGCAGGCCCCGGGCGCCGTGCAGTGGCTGGGCATGGTGAAGGAGCGCCTGTGCGTGGGCTACCCCTCGGGCTTCGCGCTGCTCGCCCTGCAGGGGGAGTCGTCCCCCGTCAGCCTGGTGAGCCCGGCCGACCCGTCGCTGGCCTTCCTGGCGCAGCAGCCTCTGGACGCCCTGCACGCCCTGGAGGTGGGCTCCTCCGAGCTGCTGCTCTGCTTCAGCCACCTGGGCGTCTACGTCAACGGGCAGGGACGCCGCTCCCGCACCCAGGAGCTGATGTGGCCCGCGTCGCCGCTCGCATGCAGTACGTATGAGTATGGATGGTTCTGGTAGCTCAGGTGAGGTCAGGTGGTCGTCAGGTGAGCTGTGATGTGGTCAGGTGAGCTGTGATGTCATCAGGTGAGCTGTGATGTCATCAGGTGGTTGTCAGGTGAGCTGTGATGTCATCAGGTGGTTGTCAGGTGAGCTGTGATGTCATCAGGTGGTTGTCAGGTGGTCAGGTGAGTTGTGATGTGGTCAGGTGAGCTGTGATGTCATCAGGTGAGCTGTGATGTCATCAGGTGAGCTGTGATGTCACCAGGTGAGCTGTGATGTCACCAGGTGAGCTGTGATGTCACCAGGTGGTTGTCAGGTGAGCTGTGATGTCATCAGGTGGTTGTCAGGTGGTCAGGTGAGCTGTGATGTCATCAGGTGAGCTGTGATGTGGTCAGGTGAGCTGTGATGTCATCAGGTGAGCTGTGATGTCATCAGGTGAGCTATGATGTCGTCAGGTGAGCTGTGATGTCGTCAGGTGTAACTGCACACCTGTGTGTCCCCTCAGGCTCTAACTCCTCCCACCTGACGGTCTACAGTGAGTACGGCCTCGACGTCTTCGATGTTCACTCCTCTGAGTGGGTCCAGACCATCTCCCTCCGCAAGGTAACCAGCCAATCACAGCGCAGCACACTGAGGCCAATCACAGCGCAGCACACCGAGGCCAATCACAGCGCAGCACACTGAGGCCAATCACAGCGCAGCACACGGAGGCCAATCACAGCGCAGCACACTCAGGCCAATCACAGCGCAGCACACTCAGGCCAATCACAGTGTGTGTGTGTGTGTGTGTGTCTGTGTGTGTGTGTCTGTGTGTGTGTGTGTCTGTCTGTCTGTCTGTCTCTGTGTGTGTGTGTGTGTGTGTGTGTGTGTGTGTGTGTGTCTGTTTGTGTCTGTGTGTGTGTGTGTGTGTGTGTGTCTGTGTGTGTGTGTGTGTGTGTGTCCTCAGATCAGACCTCTGAATGTTGACGGCACGTTGAACCTGCTGACCTCAGAACCTCCTCGTCTGATTTACTTCAGCAACACGTCCTCAGGTAACACACACACACACACACACACAGACACACACACACACACACACACACAGACACACACACACACACAGACACACACACACAGACACACACACACACACACACAGAGACAGACAGACAGACAGACACACACACACACAGACACACACACACACACACACACACACACACACACACACACACAGACACACACACACAGACACACACACACACACACACACACACAGACACACACACACACACACACACACACACACACAGACACACACACAGACACACACACACACACACACACAGACACACACACACACACAGACACACACACACACACACACACACACACACACACACACACACACACACACACACACACACACACACACACACACACACACACACACACACACACACACACACACACACACACACACACACATACACACACACACTTACCTGTCCCCCCCCCCCCCCAGAGGGCGCCCTCAGCATCCCGGAGCCCTCTGAGCACAGCAGGAAGTTGATGGTTCGAACTCGCAGCAAGAGAAAGTTCCTGTTCAAGGTCCCAGAGGAGGAGCGGCTGCAGCAGAGGAGGTGCTTATTAATGTTTATTAATGTTTATTATTAATGTTTATTAATGTTTATTAATCATTATTAATGTTTATTAATGTTTATTATTCATGTTTATTAATCATTAATAATCATTATTCAGTAGCGG
>NC_139844.1:28447761-28457761 GCF_963691815.1 Echiichthys vipera
CCAGCCCCAACTCCCCCCACCGCAGCCAGCTGACGTTGGACAGCCTGGAGATGGATCCCTGAGGCCACGCCCCCTTCTGCATGAGGGAGGGGCTAAATGACCCAATCAGGCTGCAGACAGAGTTTATATTTACTTGATGATTTTATTGTGGCGGGGTGAGTCTGAGCTTCCTGCTGCTTTTATTGTTGGGGGGATTTTACCTGCTGGGAAGCCCCGCCCCCTGGTTTTAACCCCGCCCCTGCTGACGGCTGCTGTGTTTGACCTTTATTCTGATTGGCTCTGTGGGACCAATCAGCTTCTTATTATGAAATCACTTCCTGTTAGCATCTGAGCTAACTGTGGCTAACTTCCTGAAACACTGAATTCATTTAAACTTTTGTTGCACATCATCGTGTTGTTGTTGTTGTTGTTGTTTGAAATAATCTTTGATTTTGTGTCAGTGATCTGAGGCCCCGCCCCCTCTGACCTCAGGGGGTCACATGAGGCCCCGCCCCCTCTGACCTCAGGGGGGGTCACATGAGGCCCCGCCCCCTCTGACCTCAGGGGGGGTCACATGAGGCCCCGCCCCCTCTGACCTCAGGGGATCACATGAGGCCACGCCCCCTCTGACCTCAGGGGGGGGTCACCTGAGGCCCCGCCCCTCTGACCTCAGGTGGGACGGTCACCTGAGGCCCCGCCCCCCTGACCTCAGGTGGGTCGGTCACCTGAGGCCCCGCCCCCCTGACCTCAGGGTGTGGGGGGGGGTCACCTGAGGCCCCACCTCCTCTGACCTCAGGTGGGGGGGGTCACCTGAGGCCCCACCTCCTCTGACCTCAGGTGGGGGGGTCACCTGAGGCCCCGCCCCTCTGACCTCAGGGTGGGGGGGTCAGCTTAGGCCCCGCCCCTCTGACCTCAGGTGGGGGGGGGGTCACCTGAGGCCCCGCCCCTCTGACCTCAGGTGGGGGGGGGTCACCTGAGGCCCCGCCCCTCTGACCTCAGGTGGGGGGGGTCACCTGAACACTGTTTCACCAGAATCACCTGTTCAACGATCTGTAATTATGAAAAACATGTAAACAAATAAAATAATCTGAAGAGTGAGAATCTGTCTGTGAGGGGAGGGAACAGGTGAGAGGACACCTGAACAGGTGAGGGGAGGGGACAGGTGAGAGGACACCTGGACAGGTGAGAGGACACCTGGACAGGTGAGGGGACACCTGGACAGGTGAGGGGAGGGGACAGGTGAGGGGACACCTGAACAGGTGAGAGGATGGGGACAGGTGAGGGGAGGGGAAAGGTGAGGGGACACCTGAACAGGTGAGAGGACACCTGGACAGGTGAGGGGAGGGGACAGGTGAGGGGACACCTGAACAGGTGAGAGGATGGGGACAGGTGAGGGGAGGGGAAAGGTGAGGGGACACCTGGACAGGTGAGAGGAGGGGACAGGTGAGGGGACACCTGGACAGGTGAGAGGAGGGGACAGGTGAGGGGACACCTGGACAGGTGAGGGGAGGGGACAGGTGAGGGGACACCTGGACAGGTGAGAGGACACTGGACAGGGGACGGGTGAGGGGACACCTGGACAGTGCTCCTGTTACCATGGTGACTGTGTCAGCTCCTGTTACCATGGTGACTGTCTCAGCCCCTGTTACCATGGTGACTGTCAGCTCCTGTTACCATGGTGACTGTGTCAGCTCCTGTTACCATGGTGACTGTGTCAGCGCCTGTTACCATGGTGACTGTCTCAGCTCCTGTTACCATGGTGACTGTGTCAGCGCCTGTTACCATGGTGACTGTGTCAGCGCCTGTTACCATGGTGACTGTGTCAGCGCCTGTTACCATGGTGACTGTCTCAGCTCCTGTTACCATGGTGACTGTCTCAGCCCCTGTTACCATGGTGACTGTCTCAGCTCCTGTTACCATGGTGACTGTCTCAGCCCCTGTCACCATGGTGACTGTCAGCTCCTGTTACCATGGTGACTGTCAGACGTAAACAGAAGAAACAAAAACTTAAAAACAACATTTTAAACATTTTAATTGTAAAACAGAAAGTTTAAAGGTGACGTCATCACACGTTTAAAATCATAAATAAATAAAGTGACGTCATGAATATTTAATGTGTCTGAGACGCTCATTAAATATTCATGAGGGGCGGGGCCTGTTCACCGCAGGAGCCAATCACAGCCAGAGGAGATCAGGTGACGACGTCCTGACGAGCTTCACTTATTAATATTAATATTATTAATATTTACAGTTATTATTATTATTTTAACTTTAGGACTCATTAACATTACACTTCTGTTACCGTGGCAACCACAGCTGTGACATCATCAGAGTTCACGTTCCTTTAATTACAAACAAAATCACATCATTAATATTAATATACAGTTATTATTAATATTAATGTTATTAATGAGCTGCTGTTCCTCTGGTCCTGATGGTTCTTGTCCCTTCAGGACACAAGTCCACCAGAGTCCACCAGAGACCCTTAGAGTCCACCAGAGTCCACCAGAGTCTAACAGAGACCCTCAGAGTCCAGTAGAGTCCTCCAGAGTCCAACAGAGACCCTCAGAGTCCACCAGAGACCCTCAGAGTCCAGTAGAGACCCCCAGAGTCCACCAGAGACCCTCAGAGTCCACCAGAGACCCTCAGAGTCTAACAGAGACCCTCAGAGTCCAGTAGAGTCCTCCAGAGTCCAACAGAGACCAGCGGCGCTCGGGCTGTCAGGTCCCTGGTGGTCCCTGGTCTTCTTTCCGGGGTCTCTCGGTCTCGTTGACCACGTTCAGGTCTGGGGAGTTCTGGGTGGGCTCGATCTTGTTCTGGCTGCTGTCGGATCGTGGTCTGTGGTGGGCTCGGTTGCAGACCTGCACGAGGGCCCGGCTCAGGTCTCTGCGGATGTTGTCGCTGGACAGGACGTAGAGGATGGGGTTGACGGCGCTGTTGACGGTGGACAGGCCCAGGGACACGGTGTAGGGCGTGTACATGGTCCTCTCGAACAGGCAGGTGCCGTCCTCCAGCGCGGGGAAGCTGAAGATCACGGCGCGGAGCAGCAGGATCAGGTGGTACGGGGCGAAGCAGACCAGGAACAGCAGCACCACGGCCGAGGCCAGCCAGCGCACCCGCGCCTTCTGCTCCCGCCGCAGCCCCGTGCTGCGCTGCACGTTGGCCAGGATGCCCCGGTTCGTCGCCACCAGCACCAGCAGCGGGACCAGGAAGCCGACCACGAACCGGGCGTAGTTGAAGCCCGTCACTGTGGCGTCGCTCTGACTCGGCTCGAAGCAGCGGCGGTCGCCCTCGGCGGCGTTGCCTTCCCTCATGGTGAACACGGGCACGTGGCCGACGCCCACCAGCACCACGACGCCGAGGGCGACGGCGGCGGCGAGGCGCTGCCGCCGGAGGCCGCGGGACTCCACGCTGTAGACGACGGCGACGTAGCGGTCGCAGGAGACGCAGCAGAGCAGGAAGATGCTGATGTACATGTTGTTGAAGAAGATGTAGCCCGTCAGCTTACAGGCGGCCGAGCTCCACGGCCACCAGTGCCCGCCGCTCACGTAGTGCGCCCACAGCGGCAGCGTGCCCAGGTAGGTGAGGTCGCACACGGACAGGCTCCACAGGTACACGCCCAGCACGTTCTTCCTGCACACCTGCAGCCAGGTGAGGTAGACCGTCAGCAGGTTGGCGGGCAGCCCCACGGCCAGCACCGCGCTGTACAGCAGCACCAGCGGCACGCGGCCCTCGTCGTACGGAGGCTCGCACACGAGCACACTGCCGTTGGTCGTCGGAGAGGGAGGAGTCTCGGTCATCGAGGGCTCGTGCATGACGTCTGAGGACCAATCAGATTCAAGATCAGTTATCTCAGTTATCTCTGTGTTATCTCTGTTATCTCTGTGTTATCTCTGTTATCTCTGTTATCTCTGTTATCTCTGTTATCTCTGTGTTATCTCTGTGTTATCTCTGTTATCTCTGTGTTATCTCTCTGTTATCTCTGTTATCTCTGTGTTATCTCTCTGTTATCTCTGTTATCTCTGTGTTATCTCTGTGTTATCTCTGTGTTATCTCTGTGTTATCTCTGTGTTATCTCTCTGTTATCTCTGTGTTATCTCTGTTATCTCTGTGTTATCTCTGTGTTATCTCTGTGTTATCTCTCTGTTATCTCTGTTATCTCTGTGTTATCTCTCTGTGTTATCTCTGTGTTATCTCTGTTATCTCTGTGTTATCTCTGTGTTATCTCTGTGTTATCTCTGTGTTATCTCTGTGTTATCTCTGTGTTATCTCTGTGTTATCTCTCTGTGTTATCTCTGTGTTATATCTGTTATCTCTGTGTTATCTCTGTGTTATCTCTGTGTTATCTCTGTGTTATCTCTGTGTTATCTCTGTTATCTCTGTTTTATCTCTGTTATCTCTGTGTTATCTCTGTGTTATCTCTGTTATCTCTGTTATCTCTGTGTTATCTCTGTGTTATCTCTGTGTTATCTCTGTTATCTCTGTGTTATCTCTGTGTTATCTCTGTGTTATCTCTGTGTTATCTCTGTGTTATCTCTGTGTTATCTCTGTGTTATCTCTGTGTTATCTCTCTGTTATCTCTGTGTTATCTCTGTGTTATCTCTGTTATCTCTGTGTTATCTCTGTGTTATCTCTCTGTGTTATCTCTGTGTTATCTCTCTGTTATCTCTGTTATCTCTGTGTTATCTCTCTGTGTTATCTCTGTGTTATATCTGTTATCTCTGTGTTATCTCTGTGTTATCTCTGTGTTATCTCTCTGTGTTATCTCTGTGTTATATCTGTTATCTCTGTGTTATCTCTGTGTTATCTCTGTTATCTCTGTTATCTCTGTGTTATCTCTGTGTTATCTCTGTGTTATCTCTGTGTTATCTCTGTGTGATCTCTGTGTTATCTCTGTGTTATTTCTGTTATCTCTGTTTTATCTCTGTTATCTCTGTGTTATCTCTGTTATCTCTGTGTTATCTCTCTGTTTTATCTCTGTTATCTCTGTGTTATCTCTGTTATCTCTGTGTTATCTCTCTGTTATCTCTGTGTTATCTCTGTTATCTCTGTGTTATCTCTGTGTTATCTCTGTGTGTTATCTCTGTGTGTTATCTCTGTTATCTCTGTGTTATCTCTGTGTTATCTGTGTTATCTCTGTTATCTCTGTGTTATCTCTGTGTTATCTCTGTGTTATCTGTGTTATCTGTGTTATCTCTGTTATCTCGGTGTTATCTCTGTGTTATCTCTGTGTTATCTCTGTGTTATCTGTGTTATCTCTGTGTTATCTGTGTTATCTCTCTGTTATCTCTGTTATCTCTGTGTTATCTCTGTGTTATCTCTGTGTTATCTCTGTTATCTGTGTTATCTCTCTGTTATCTCTGTGTTATCTCTGTGTTATCTCTGTGTTATCTGTGTTATCTCTCTGTTATCTCTCTGTTATCTCTGTGTTATCTCTGTGTTATCTCTCTGTTATCTCTGTGTTATCTCTGTGTTATCTCTCTGTTATCTCTGTGTTATCTCTGTGTTATCTCTCTGTTATCTCTGTGTTATCTCTGTGTTATCTCTGTGTTATCTCTGTGTTATCTCTCTGTTATCTCTGTGTTATCTCTGTGTTATCTCTCTGTTATCTCTGTGTTATCTCTGTGTTATCTCTGTGTTATCTCTCTGTTATCTCTGTGTTATCTCTGTGTTATCTCTCTGTTATCTCTGTGTTATCTCTGTGTTATCTCTCTGTTATCTCTGTGTTATCTCTGTGTTATCTCTCTGTTATCTCTGTGTTATCTCTGTGTTATCTCTCTGTTATCTCTGTGTTATCTCTGTGTTATCTGTGTTATCTCTGTGTTATCTCTGTGTTATCTGTGTTATCTCTGTGTTATCTCTGTTATCTCTCTGTTATCTCTGTGTTATCTCTGTGTTATCTCTGTGTTATCTCTCTGTTATCTCTGTGTTATCTCTGTTATCTCTGTGTTATCTCTGTGTTATCTCTGTGTTATCTCTCTGTTATCTCTGTGTTATCTCTGTTATCTCTGTGTTATCTCTGTGTTATCTCTGTGTTATCTCTGTTATCTCTGTGTTATCTCTGTGTTATCTCTGTGTTATCTTTGTGTTATCTCTGTTATCTCTGTGTTATCTCTGTTATCTCTGTGTTATCTCTCTGTTATCTCTGTGTTATCTCTGTTATCTCTGTGTTATCTCTGTGTTATCTCTGTGTTATCTTTGTGTTATCTCTGTTATCTCTGTTATCTCTGTGTTATCTCTGTGTTATCTCTGTTATCTCTGTGTTATCTCTGTTATCTCTGTGTTATCTCTGTGTTATCTGTGTTATCTCTGTGTTATCTCTGTGTTATCTCTGTTATCTCTCTGTTATCTCTGTGTTATCTCTGTGTTATCTCTGTGTTATCTGTGTTATCTCTGTTATCTCTGTGTTATCTCTGTGTTATCTCTGTGTTATCTCTGTGTTATCTGTGTTATCTCTGTGTTATCTGTGTTATCTCTCTGTTATCTCTGTTATCTCTGTGTTATCTCTGTGTTATCTCTGTGTTATCTCTGTTATCTGTGTTATCTCTGTGTTATCTGTGTTATCTCTCTGTTATCTCTGTGTTATCTCTGTGTTATCTCTGTGTTATCTGTGTTATCTCTCTGTTATCTCTCTGTTATCTCTGTGTTATCTCTCTGTTATCTCTGTTATCTCTGTTATCTCTCTGTTATCTCTGTGTTATCTCTGTGTTATCTGTGTTATCTCTCTGTTATCTCTCTGTTATCTCTGTGTTATCTCTCTGTTATCTCTGTTATCTCTGTGTTATCTCTCTGTTATCTCTGTTATCTCTGTGTTATCTCTGTTATCTCTGTGTTATCTCTCTGTTATCTCTGTGTTATCTCTCTGTTATCTCTCTGTTATCTCTGTTATCTCTGTGTTATCTCTCTGTTATCTCTGTTATCTCTGTGTTATCTCTGTTATCTCTGTGTTATCTCTCTGTTATCTCTGTGTTATCTCTGTGTTATCTCTCTGTTATCTCTGTTATCTCTGTGTTATCTCTCTGTTATCTCTGTTATCTCTGTGTTATCTCTGTTATCTCTGTGTTATCTCTCTGTTATCTCTGTGTTATCTCTCTGTTATCTCTCTGTTATCTCTCTGTTATCTCTCTGTTATCTCTGTGTTATCTCTCTGTTATCTCTGTTATCTCTGTGTTATCTCTGTTATCTCTGTGTTATCTCTGTTATCTCTGTGTTATCTCTGTGTTATCTCTCTGTTATCTCTCTTTTAGCTCTCTGTTATCTCTCTGTTATCTCTGTGTTATCTGTGTTATCTCTGTGTTATATCTGTGTTATCTCTGTGTTATCTCTGTGTTATCTCTGTGTTATCTCTGTGTTATCTCTGTGTTATCTGTGTTATCTCTGTGTTATCTCTGTGTTATCTCTGTGTTATCTCTCTGTTATCTCTCTGTTATCTCTGTGTTATCTCTCTGTTATCTCTGTTATCTCTGTGTTATCTCTGTTATCTCTGTTATCTCTGTTATCTCTGTTATCTCTGTGTTATCTCTGTGTTATCTCTGTTATCTCTGTGTTATCTCTGTGTTATCTCTGTGTTATCTCTGTTATCTCTGTTATCTCTGTGTTATCTCTGTGTTATCTCTGTTATCTCTGTTATCTCTGTGTTATCTCTGTGTTATCTCTGTGTTATCTCTGTGTTATCTCTGTGTTATCTCTGTGTTATCTCTGAGTTATCTCTGAGTTATCTCTCTGTTATCTCTCTGTTATCTCTGTGTTATCTCTGTGTTATCTCTCTGTTATCTCTCTGTTATCTCTGTGTTATCTCTCTGTTATCTCTGTTATCTCTGTTATCTCTCTGTTATCTCTGTGTTATCTCTCTGTTATCTCTGTTATCTCTGTGTTATCTCTGTTATCTCTGTGTTATTTCTGTGTTATCTCTGTTATCTCTGTTATATCTGTTATCTCTGTGTTATCTCTGTGTTATCTCTGTGTTATCTCTGTGTTATCTCTGTGTTATCTCTGTGTTATCTCTGTTATCTCTGTGTTATCTCTGTTATCTCTGTGTTATCTCTCTGTTATCTCTGTGTTATCTCTGTTATCTCTGTTATATCTGTTATCTCTGTGTTATCTCTGTGTTATCTCTGTGTTATCTCTGTGTTATCTCTGTGTTATCTCTGTGTTATCTCTGTTATCTCTGTGTTATCTCTGTTATCTCTGTGTTATCTCTCTGTTATCTCTCTGTTATCTCTGTGTTATCTCTGTGTTATCTCTGTTATCTCTGTGTTATCTCTCTGTTATCTCTCTGTTATCTCTTTGTTATCTCTGTGTTATCTCTGTTATCTCTGTGTTATCTCTCTGTTATCTCTGTGTTATCTCTGTGTTATCTCTGTTATCTCTGTGTTATCTCTGTGTTATCTCTGTTATCTGTGTTATCTCTGTGTTATCTCTGTTATCTCTGTGTTATCTCTGTTATCTCTGTGTTATCTCTGTTATCTGTGTTATCTCTGTGTTATCTCTGTTATCTCTGTGTTATCTCTGTTATCTCTGTGTTATCTCTGTGTTATCTCTGTTATCTGTGTTATCTCTGTGTTATCTCTGTTATCTCTGTGTTATCTCTGTTATCTCTGTTATCTCTCTGTTATCTCTCTGTTATCTCTGTTATCTCTGTGTTATCTCTGTGTTATCTCTGTGTCATCTCTCTGTTATCTCTGTGTTATCTGTGTTATCTCTGTGTTATCTCTGTGTTATCTCTCTGTTATCTCTGTGTTATCTCTGTGTTATCTCTGTGTTATCTCTGTGTTATCTCTCTGTTATCTCTGTGTTATCTCTGTGTTATCTCTGTTATCTCTGTGTTATCTCTGTTATCTCTGTGTTATCTCTGTGTTATCTCTGTGTTATCTCTGTTATCTCTGTGTTATCTCTGTGTTATCTCTGTTATCTCTGTGTTATCTCTGTGTTATCTCTGTGTTATCTCTGTGTTATCTCTGTGTGTTATCTCTGTTATCTCTGTGTTATCTCTGTGTTATCTCTGTTATCTCTGTGTTATCTCTGTGTTATCTCTGTTATCTCTGTGTTATCTCTCTGTTATCTCTGTGTTATCTCTGTTATCTCTGTGTTATCTCTGTTATCTCTGTGTTATCTCTGTTATCTCTCTGTTATCTCTGTTATCTCTGTGTTATCTCTGTTATCTCTCTGTTATCTCTGTGTTATCTCTGTGTTATCTCTGTGTTATCTCTGTGTGTTATCTCTGTTATCTCTGTGTTATCTCTGTGTTATCTCTGTGTTATCTCTGTTATATCTGTGTTATCTCTCTGTTATCTCTCTGTTATCTCTCTGTTATCTCTGTTATCTCTGTGTTATCTGTGTTATCTCTGTGTTATCTCTCTGTTATCTCTCTGTTATCTCTGTTATCTCTGTGTTATCTCTGTGTTATCTCTGTTATCTCTGTGTTATCTCTCTGTTATCTCTGTGTTATCTCTCTGTTATCTCTCTGTTATCTCTGTGTTATCTCTGTGTTATCTCTGTTATCTCTGTGTTATCTCTCTGTTATCTCTGTTATCTCTCTGTTATCTCTGTGTTATCTCTGTGTTATCTCTGTTATCTCTGTGTTATCTCTGTGTTATCTCTGTTATCTCTCTGTTATCTCTGTGTTATCTCTGTTATCTCTGTGTTATCTCTGTTATCTCTGTTATCTCTGTTATCTCTGTGTTATCTCTGTTATCTCTGTGTTATCTCTGTGTTATCTCTGTTATCTCTCTGTTATCTCTGTGTTATCTCTGTTATCTCTGTGTTATCTCTGTTATCTCTGTGTTATCTCTGTGTTATCTCTGTGTTATCTCTGTTATCTCTGTGTTATCTCTGTGTTATCTCTGTGTTATCTCTGTGTTATCTCTGTGTTATCTCTGTGTTATCTCTGTTTTATCTCTGTGTTATCTCTGTGTTATCTCTGTGTTATCTCTGTGTTATCTCTCTGTTATCTCTGTGTTATCTCTGTTATCTCTCTGTTATCTCTCTGTTATCTCTGTTATCTCTGTTATCTCTGTGTTAT
>NC_139844.1:28462761-28467761 GCF_963691815.1 Echiichthys vipera
ACAGATTAAAGGGGCAGTGAGACACAGATTAAAGGGGCAGTGAGTCACAGATTAAAGGGGCAGTTAGTCACAGATTAAAGGGGCAGTTAGTCACAGATTAAAGGGGCAGTGAGACACAGATTAAAGGGGCAGTGAGACACAGATTAAAGGGGCAGTTAGTCACAGATTAAAGGGGAAGTGAGACACAGATTAAAGGGGCAGTTAGTCACAGATTAAAGGGGCAGTGAGACACAGATTAAAGGGGCAGTGAGTCACAGATTAAAGGGCCTCAAGCCCCTGACGTGACAAGCCCCTGACATGACAAGCCCTTGACGTGACAAGCCCCTGACGTGATAACGTGACGGAAAATTATGAATTTTTAAAGATTCTCAAAAACAGATTTTATTTTGCTGTAAACCAGAAGAATGGTGATGTCACTCCAGGGGCTTGTCACGTCAGGGGCTTGTCACGTCAGGGGCATGTCACTCCAGGGGCTTGTCACGCCAGGGGCTTGAGTCACGCCACATAAAGGAGGAGAAATGACATTTTTATTCTTTATCTGTTTATTTATTTAAAGCATTTTTAGAAACAAGCCCCCGACGTTTCCTGGCTTTGCGCTGCCCCCCCCCCCCCCCTTCAAAATAAAAGACTCCAACCACATTTTAAACAGTTTATTTGTTTACATTCATAAAGAGGAATGACTCATTGATGACTCATCGCCCTCCCTGCGGTCTGTGGGCGGAGTCAAACGGCGCTGTTCTCTGCGACCAATGAGACGGAGCGCACAGGAAACAGCCTCCTTTGTTTCAAAGTAAAAGTCTTTGATCAGTTCTTCCAGCGGAGCTGCTGAAAACACAGAAAAGAGGTTAAAGGAGGTGAGACGAGGAAGAGGACCTCCTCCTCCTCTACCTGACGTGACAAGCCCCTGACGTGACAAGCCCCTGACGTGACACAGGCCCCTCAGTCTGCTCCGAGGCTGCAGCTGTGCGCTGCCCCCTTCAGAATAAAAGACTCGGGTCACATTTTAAATAATTACGTCAGGGGCTTGAAAACTAAAATTGACAAATACACGAAAAATTATGAATTTTTAAAGATTCTCAAAAACAGATTTTATTTTGCTGTAAACCAGAAGAATGGTGTTGTCACTCCAGGGGCTTGTCACGTCAGGGGCTTGTCACGCCAGGGGCTTGTCACGTCAGGGGCTTGTCACGCCAGGGGCTTGAGTCACGCCACATAAAGGAGGAGAAATGACATTTTTATTCTTTATCTGTTTATTTATTTAAAGCACTTTTAGAAACAAGCCCCTGACGTTTCCTGGCTGTGCGCTGCCCCCCCTTCAAAATAAAAGACTCCAACCACATTTTAAACAGTTTATTTGTTTACATTCATAAAGAGGAATGACTCATCGATGACTCATCGCCCTCCCTGCGGTCTGTGGGCGGAGTCAAACGGCGCTGTTCTCTGCAACCAATGAGAGCGGAGCGCACAGGAAACAGCCTCCTTTGTTTCAAAGTAAAAGTCTTTGATCAGTTCTTCCAGCGGAGCTGCTGAAAATACAGAAAAGAGGTTAAAGGAGGTGAGACGAGGAAGAGGACCTCCTCCTCCTTTACCTGACGTGACAAGCCCCTGACGTGACAAGCCCCTGACGTGACAAGCCCCTGACGTGACAAACCCCTGACGTGATAGACTCGAGTCACATTTTAAATACGTCAGGGGCTTGAAAACTAAAATTGACAAATACAGAAAATTATGAATTTTTAAAGATTCTCAAAAACAGATTTTATTTTGCTGTAAACTAGAAGAATGGTGATGTCACTCCAGGGGCTTGTCACGTCAGGGGCTTGTCACTCCAGGGGCTTGTCACGTCAGGGGCTTGTCACGTCAGGGGCATGTCACTCCAGGGGCTTGTCACGCCAGGGGCTTGAGTCACGCCACATAAAGGAGTAGAAATTACATTTTTATTCTTTATCTGTTTATTTATTTAAAGCACTTTTAGAAACGAGCCCCCGACGTTTCCTGGCTGTGCGCTGCCCCCCCCCCCCCTTCAAAATAAAAGACTCCAACCACATTTTAAACAGTTTATTTGTTTACATTCATAAGGGGAATGACTCATCGATGACTCATCGCCCTCCCTGCGGTCTGTGGGCGGAGTCAAACGGCGCTGTTCTCTGCAACCAATGAGAGCGGAGCGCACAGGAAACAGCCTCCTTTTTTTCAAAGTAAAAGTCTTTGATCAGTTCTTCCAGCGGAGCTGCTGAAAATACAGAAAAGAGGTTAAAGGAGGTGACGTGCCTCAAGCCCCTGACGTGACAAGCCCCTGACGTGACAAGCCCCTGACATGATAAGTCTCTGACGTGACAAGCCCCTGACGTGACAAGCCCCTGACATGATAAGTCTCTGACGTGACAAGCCCCTGACGTGACAAGCCCCTGACATGACACAAGGCTTTGACGTGACACAGGCCCCTCAGTCTGTTCCGAGGCTGCAGCTGTGCGCTGCCCCCTTTAGAATAAAAGACTCAGGTCACATTTTAAATAATTATGTCAGGGGCTTGAAAATTTAAACTGACAAATACACGGAAAATTATGAATTTTTAAAGATTCTCAAAATAGATTTTATTTTGCTGTAAACCAGAAGAATGGTGGTGTCACTCCAGGGGCTTGTCACTCCAGGGGCTTGTCACGCCAGGGGCTTGAGTCACGCCACATAAAGGAGTAGAAATTACATTTTTATTCTTTATCTGTTTATTTATTTAAAGCACTTTTAGAAACAAGCCCCCGACGTTTCCTGGCTGTGCGCTGCCCCCCCCCCTTCAGGGGGAAACAGCCTCCTTTTTTTCAAAGTAAAAGTCTTTGATCAGTTCTTCCAGTGGAGCTGCTGAAAACACAGAAAAGAGGTTAAAGGAGGTGAGACGAGGAAGAGGACCCTCCTCCTCCTTTACCTGATGTGACAAGCCCCTGGCATGACAAGCCCCTGACGTGACGAGCTCTTGACGTGACACAGGCCCCTCAGTCTGCTCCGAGGCTGCATCTGTGCGCTGCCCCCCTTCAGAATAAAAGACTCGGGTCACATTTTAAATACGTCAGGGGCTTGAAAACTAAAATTGACAAATACACGAAAAATTATGAATTTTTAAAGATTCTCAAAAACAGATTTTATTTTGCTGTAAACCAGAAGAATGGTGGTGTCACTCCAGGGGCTTGTCACGTCAGGGGCTTGTCACGCCAGGGGCTTGAGTCACGCCACATAAAGGAGGAGAAATGACATTTTTATTCTTTATCTGTTTATTTAAAGCACTTTTAGAAACAAGCCCCTGACGTTTCCTGGCTGTGCGCTGCCCCCCCCCCCCCTTCAAAATAAAAGACTCCAACCACATTTTAAACAGTTTATTTGTTTACATTCATAAAGAGGAATGACTCATCGATGACTCATCGCCCTCCCTGCGGTCTGTGGGCGGAGTCAAACGGCGCTGTTCTCTGCAACCAATGAGAGCGGAGCGCACAGGAAACAGCCTCCTTTGTTTCAAAGTAAAAGTCTTTGATCAGTTCTTCCAGCGGAGCTGCTGAAAATACAGAAAAGAGGTTAAAGGAGGTGAGACGAGGAAGAGGACCTCCTCCTCCTTTACCTGACGTGACAAGCCCCTGACGTGACAAGCCCCTGACATGACAAGCCCCTGACGTGACAAACCCCTGACGTGATAGACTCGAGTCACATTTTAAATACGTCAGGGGCTTGAAAACTAAAATTGACAAATACAGAAAATTATGAATTTTTAAAGATTCTCAAAAACAGATTTTATTTTGCTGTAAACTAGAAGAATGGTGATGTCACTCCAGGGGCTTGTCACGTCAGGGGCTTGTCACTCCAGGGGCTTGTCACGTCAGGGGCTTGTCACGTCAGGGGCATGTCACTCCAGGGGCTTGTCACGCCAGGGGCTTGAGTCACGCCACATAAAGGAGTAGAAATTACATTTTTATTCTTTATCTGTTTATTTATTTAAAGCACTTTTAGAAACGAGCCCCCGACGTTTCCTGGCTGTGCGCTGCCCCCCCCCCCTTCAAAATAAAAGACTCCAACCACATTTTAAACAGTTTATTTGTTTACATTCATAAGGGGAATGACTCATCGATGACTCATCGCCCTCCCTGCGGTCTGTGGGCGGAGTCAAACGGCGCTGTTCTCTGCAACCAATGAGAGCGGAGCGCACAGGAAACAGCCTCCTTTGTTTCAAAGTAAAAGTCTTTGATCAGTTCTTCCAGCGGAGCTGCTGAAAACACAGAAAAGAGGTTAAAGGAGGTGAGACGAGGAAGAGGACCCTCCTCCTCCTTTACCTGATGTGACTCAAGCCCCTGACGTGACAAGCCCCTGACGTGACAAGCCCCTGACGTGACACGGGCCCTTGACGTGACAAGCCCCTGACGTGACAAGTCACTGACACGACAAGCCCCTGACGTGACAAGCCACTGACATGACAAGCCCCTGACGTGACAAGCCCCTAACATGACAAGCCCCTGATGTGACAAACCCCTGACGTGACACAGGCCCTTGACGTGACTGTGGCTGGTAAAACACCAATCCATGTCAGGCAGGTGGGTACTGGTAACATCAGTTACACACACACACACACACACACACACACACACAAACACCATCATCTGCTCCGAGGCTGCAGCTGTGCGCTGCCCCCTTCAGAATAAAAGACTCGAGTCACATTTTAAATACGTCAGGGGCTTGAAAACTAAAATTGACAAATACACGGAAAATTATGAATTTTTAAAGATTCTCAAAAACAGATTTTATTTTGCTGTAAACCAGAAGAATGGTGATGTCACTCCAGGGGCTTGTCACTCCAGGGGCTTGTCACGTCAGGGGCATGTCACTCCAGGGGCTTGTCACGTCAGGGGCTTGAGTCACGCCACATAAAGGAGGAGAAATTACATTTTTATTCTTCATCTGTTTATTTATTTAAAGCACTTTTAGAAACAAGCCCCCGACGTTTCCTGGCTGTGCGCTGCCCCCCC
>NC_139844.1:28470261-28497761 GCF_963691815.1 Echiichthys vipera
GTCCCTCACCTGTCCCTCACCTGTCCCTCACCTGTCCCTCACCTGTCCCTCACCCGTCCCTCACCTGTCCCTCACCCGTCACTCACCCGTCCCTCACCTGTCCCTCACCTGTCACTCACCTGTCCCTCACCTGTCCCTCACCTGTCACTCACCTGTCCCTCACCCGTCACTCACCCGTCACTCACCTGTCACTCACCTGTCCCTCACCTGTCCCTCACCCGTCACTCACCTGTCCCTCACCTGTCCCTCACCCGTCACTCACCTGTCCCTCACCTGTCCCTCACCTGTCACTCACCCGTCACTCACCTGTCACTCACCTGTCCCTCACCTGTCCCTCACCTGTCACTCACCTGTCCCTCACCCGTCACTCACCTGTCCCTCACCTGTCCCTCACCTGTCCCTCACCTGTCACTCACCTGTCCCTCACCTGTCACTCACCTGTCCCTCACCTGTCTCTCACCTGTCACTCACTTGTCACTCACCTGTCCCTCACCCGTCACTCACCTGTCCCTCACCTGTCACTCACCTGTGTGGGGGCGGAGTTCTTCTGCAGGATGTCGACGACACGTTGGAAGCTCAGCGGCGACTTCTTGCGTGTGAACCCGAGCCAGTTCCTGCTGGTGAACAGAGCGTCCACGTCCGACCACGCCTTCAACTTCGCCCGCGCCGCCAACGCCGTCACGAAGTACTGCTTTTCTGAAATCTGAGGTCAAAGGTCAACGAGGTCAAAGGTCAACGAGGTCAAAGGTCAGAAACGGAGGACGCAGAGTCGCTTCACACCTTGAAGGTCTGACGGATGTTCAACGGGCTGCTGTAGGTTCCCTGCAGACAGGAGAGAGCAGGTTTAGATAATCTGGATTAACTGGACAGGTTTAGATAATCTGGATCAACTGAACAGGTTTAGATAATCTGGATTAACTGGACAGGTTTAGATAATCTGGATCAACTGAACAGGTTTAGATAATCTGGATCAACTGAACAGGTTTAAATAATCTGGATTAACTGAACAGGTTTAGATAATCTGGATCAACTGAACAGGTTTAGATAATCTGGATCAACTGAAGAGGATTAGATAATCTGGATTAACTGGACAGGTTTAGATAATCTGGATCAACTGAACAGGTTTAGATAATCTGGATTAACTGGACAGGTTTAGATAATCTGTATCAACTGAACAGGTTTAGATAATCTGGATTAACTGAACAGGTTTAAATAATCTGGATTAACTGAACAGGTTTAGATAATCTGGATCAACTGAACAGGTTTAGATAATCTGGATCAACTGAAGAGGTTTAGATAATCTGGATCAACTGAAGAGGATTAGATAATCTGGATTAACTGAACAGGTTTAGATAATCTGGATTAACTGAACAGGTTTAGATAATCTGGATTAACTGAACAGGTTTAGATAATCTGGATCAACTGATCGGGTTTAGATAATCTGGATTAACTGAACAGGTTTAGATAATCTGGATTAACTGAACAGGTTTAGATAATCTGGATCAACTGAACAGGTTTAGATAATCTGGATTAACATCATCTGATGTTCCTGCCTATTAAAGGGACGGTTTTAACCTCTAACCTCAGACTAGTTAACCCAGGCTAGTTAACCCAGACTAGTTAACCTCAGACTAGTTAACCCCGACTAGTAAACCCAGACTAATTAACCCAGACTAGTTAACCCAGACTAGTTAACCTCAGACTAGTTAACCCCGACTAGTTAACCCAGACTAATTAACCCAGACTAGTTAACCCAGACTAGTTAACCCAGACTAGGTAACCCAGACTAGTTAACCTCAGGCTAGTTAACCCAGACTAGTTAACCCAGACTAGTTAACAAAGACTAGTTAACCTCAGACTAGTTAACCCAGACTAGTTAACCCAGACTAGTTAACCTCAGACTAGTTAACCCAGACTAGTTAACCCAGACTAGTTAACCCCAGGCTAGTTAACCCAGACTAGTTAACCCAGACTAGTTAACCCAGGCTAGTTAACCCAGACTAGGTAACCCAGACTAGGTAACCCAGACTAACCCAGACTAGTCAACCCAGACTAGTTAACCCAGACTAGTTAACCTCAGGCTAGTTAACCCAGACTAGTTAACCCAGACTAGTTAACCCAGACTAGGTAACCCAGACTAGTTAACCTCAGGCTAGTTAACCCAGACTAGTTAACCCAGACTAGTTAACCCAGACTAGTTAACCCAGACTAGTTAACCCAGACTAGGTAACCCAGACTAGGTAACCCAGACTAGTTAACCTCAGACTAGTTAACCCTAACATCAGATTAGTTACCCAAACTAGTTAACCCAGACTAGTTAACCCACACCCAGACTAGTTAACCCAGACTATTTAACCCAGACTAGTTAACCCAGACTAGTTAACCCAGACTATTTAACCCAGACTAGTTAACCCAGACTAGTTAACCCGGGCTAGTGAGCGCTGACCTCGGGCTCTGCGTAGTGGTAGACGCAGCAGTAGTACAGGGTGGTGATCAGCGGCATGTTGAGGATCGAAGCTTTTCTTGGAAACTTCTGGAAGATTTCCACCTTCCCTCCGCGCTCGGCCTGACGGTCGGTCGCCTAGCAACAGCACAGTCACAAACCAGGATTAAAACTGGATCAAACCTGGATTAAACCAGGATTAAACCTGGATTAAACCTGGATTAAACCTGGATTAAACCAGGATTAAACCTGGATTAAACCAGGGTCAAACCTGGATTAAACCTGGATTAAACCTGGATTAAACCAGGGTCAAACCTGGATTAAACCTGGATTAAACCAGGGTCAAACCTGGATTAAAACTGGATCAAACCTGGATTAAACCAGGATTAAACCAGGATTAAACCTGGATTAAACCTGGATTAAACCTGGATTAAACCTGGATTAAACCAGGGTCAAACCTGGATTAAACCAGGATTAAACCTGGATTAAACCTGGATTAAACCAGGATTAAACCTGGATTATACCTGGATTAAACCAGGGTCAAACCTGGATTAAACCTGGATTAAACCTGGATTAAACCAGGGTCAAACCTGGATTAAACCAGGATTAAACCAGGATTAAACCAGGATTAAACCAGGATTAAACCTGGATTAAACCAGGATTAAACCTGGATTAAACCTGGATTAAACCAGGATTAAACCTGGATTAAACCTGGATCAAACCTGGATTAAACCAGGATTAAACCTGGATTAAACCAGGATTAAACCAGGGTCAAACCTGGATTAAACCAGGATTAAACCAGGATTAAACCTGGATCAAACCTGGATTAAACCAGGATTAAACCTGGATTAAACCAGGATTAAACCAGGGTCAAACCTGGATTAAACCAGGATTAAACCAGGATTAAACCTGGATTAAACCTGGATTAAACCAGGGTCAAACCTGGATTAAACCAGGATTAAACCTGGATTAAACCTGGATTAAACCAGGATTAAACCTGGATTATACCTGGATTAAACCAGGGTCAAACCTGGATTAAACCTGGATTAAACCTGGATTAAACCTGGATTAAACCTGGATTAAACTGCACTCAGACGGTGTGTCGCTGACCTCGATGATGATCTGTCGCTCCAGCAGCGTGAAGTGATCCTGAACATGAGCCGAGTCCTCCGGAGCGAAGGGACGACTGCAAACAAACAAACAAACAAACAAACAAACAAATCTGAACCAAAATAAACAACAAACACTGAGAACGCCTCATCACAAGTCTCTGGGTTTTATTTTAGTTAATAACCAAACTAATGTCGTTTATAACCAAACTAATGTCGTTAATAACCAAACTGATGTCGTTAATAACCAAACTGATGTCGTTAATAACCAAACTGATGTCGTTAATAACCAAACTAATGTCGTTTATAACCAAACTGATGTCGTTTATAACCAAACTGATGTCGTTTATAACCAAACTAATGTCGTTTATAACCAAACTGATGTCGTTTATAACCAAACTAATGTCGTTAATAACCAAACTGATGTCGTTTATAACCAAACTGATGTCGTTTATAACCAAACTGATGTCGTTTATAACTAAACTGATGTCGTTTATAACCAAACTAATGTCGTTTATAACCAAACTGATGTCGTTTATAACCAAACTAATGTCGTTTATAACCAAACTAATGTCGTTAATAACCAAACTAATGTCGTTTATAACCAAACTGATGTCGTTTATAACCAAACTGATGTCGTTTATAACCAAACTAATGTCGTTAATAACCAAACTGATGTCGTTTATAACCAAACTGATGTCGTTTATAACCAAACTGATGTCGTTAATAACCAAACTAATGTCGTTTATAACCAAACTGATGTCGTTTATAACCAAACTGATGTCGTTTATAACCAAACTAATGTCGTTAATAACCAAACTGATGTCGTTTATAACCAAACTGATGTCGTTTATAACCAAACTGATGTCGTTTATAACTAAACTGATGTCGTTTATAACCAAACTAATGTCGTTTATAACCAAACTGATGTCGTTTATAACCAAACTAATGTCGTTTATAACCAAACTAATGTCGTTAATAACCAAACTGATGTCGTTTATAACCAAACTAATGTCGTTTATAACCAAACTAATGTCGTTAATAACCAAACTGATGTCGTTTATAACCAAACTGATGTCGTTTATAACCAAACTGATGTCGTTTATAACCAAACTGATGTCGTTTATAACCAAACTAATGTCGTTAATAACCAAACTGATGTCGTTAATAACCAAACTAATGTCGTTTATAACCAAACTGATGTCGTTTATAACCAAACTGATGTCGTTAATAACCAAACTGATGTCGTTAATAACCAAACTGATGTCGTTTATAACCAAACTGATGTCGTTTATAACCAAACTAATGTCGTTTATAACCAAACTAATGTCGTTAATAACCAAACTGATGTCGTTTATAACCAAACTAATGTCGTTTATAACCAAACTGATGTCGTTTATAACCCAACTGATATCGTTTATAACCAAACTAATGTTGTTAATAACCAAACTGATGTCGTTAATAACCAAACTGATGTCGTTTATAACCCAACTGATGTCGTTTATAACCAAACTGATGTCGTTTATAACCAAACTGATGTCGTTTATAACCAAACTGATGTCGTTTATAACCAAACTAATGTCGTTTATAACCAAACTGATGTCGTTTATAACCAAACTGATGTCGTTTATAACCAAACTGATGTCGTTTATAACCAAACTGATGTCGTTTATAACCAAACTGATGTCGTTTATAACCAAACTGATGTCGTTTATAACCAAACTGATGTCGTTTATAACCAAACTGATGTCGTTAATAACCAAACTGATGTCGTTTATAACCCAACTGATGTCGTTTATAACCAAACTGATGTCGTTTATAACCAAACTAATGTCGTTAATAACCAAACTGATGTCGTTAATAACCAAACTGATGTCGTTTATAACCCAACTGATGTCGTTTATAACCAAACTAATGTCGTTTATAACCAAACTGATGTCGTTTATAACCAAACTGATGTCGTTAATAACCAAACTGATGTCGTTTATAACCAAACTGATGTCGTTTATAACCAAACTAATGTCGTTAATAACCAAACTAATGTCGTTTATAACCAAACTGATGTCGTTTATAACCAAACTGATGTCGTTTATAACCAAACTAATGTCGTTTATAACCAAACTGATGTCGTTTATAACCAAACTAATGTCGTTTATAACCAAACTGATGTCGTTTATAACCAAACTGATGTCGTTTATAACCAAACTGATGTCGTTTATAACCAAACTAATGTCGTTTATAACCAAACTGATGTCGTTTATAACCAAACTGATGTCGTTTATAACCAAACTGATGTCGTTAATAACCAAACTGATGTCGTTTATAACCAAACTGATGTCGTTTATAACCAAACTAATGTCGTTTATAACCAAACTAATGTCGTTTATAACCAAAATAATGTCGTTTATAACCAAAATAATGTCGTTTATAACCAAACTGATGTCGTTTATAACCAAACTGATGTCGTTTATAACCAAACTAATGTCGTTTATAACCAAACTGATGTCGTTTATAACCAAACTGATGTCGTTAATAACCAAACTGATGTCGTTTATAACCAAACTAATGTCGTTTATAACCAAACTGATGTCGTTTATAACCAAACTGATGTCGTTAATAACCAAACTGATGTCGTTAATAACCAAACTGATGTCGTTTATAACCAAACTAATGTCGTTTATAACCAAACTAATGTCGTTTATAACCAAACTGATGTCGTTTATAACCAAACTGATGTCGTTTATAACCAAACTAATGTCGTTTATAACCAAACTGATGTCGTTTATAACCAAACTGATGTCGTTTATAACCAAACTGATGTCGTTTATAACCAAACTGATGTCGTTTATAACCAAACTAATGTCGTTTATAACCAAACTGATGTCGTTTATAACCAAACTGATGTCGTTAATAACCAAACTAATGTCGTTTATAACCAAACTGATGTCGTTAATAACCAAACTGATGTCGTTAATAACCAAACTGATGTCGTTAATAACCAAACTGATGTCGTTTATAACCAAACTAATGTCGTTTATAACCAAACTGATGTCGTTTATAACCAAAGTGATGTCGTTTATAAACAAACTGATGTCGTTTATAACCAAACTGATGTCGTTTATAACCAAACTAATGTCGTTTATAACCAAACTGATGTCGTTTATAACCAAACTGATGTCGTTTATAACCAAACTGATGTCGTTTATAACCAAACTGATGTCGTTTATAACCAAAATAATGTCGTTTATAACCAAACTAATGTCGTTTATAACCAAACTGATGTCGTTTATAACCAAAGTGATGTCGTTTATAAACAAACTGATGTCGTTTATAACCAAACTGATATCGTTTATAACCAAACTAATGTCGTTTATAACCAAACTGATGTCGTTTATAACCAAAGTGATGTCGTTTATAACCAAACTGATGTCGTTTATAACCAAAGTGATGTCGTTTATAACCAAACTGATGTCGTTTATAACCAAAGTGATGTCGTTTATAACCAAACTGATGTCGTTTATAACCAAACTAATGTCGTTTATAACCAAACTGATATCGTTTATAACCAAACTGATGTCGTTAATAACCAAACTGATGTCGTTTATAACCAAACTGATGTCGTTTATAACCAAACTGATGTCGTCTTTAACCAAACTGATGTCGTTTATAACCAAACTAATGTCGTTTATAACCAAACTGATGTCGTTTATAACCAAACTGATGTCGTTTATAACCAAACTGATATCGTTTATAACCAAACTGATGTCGTTTATAACCAAACTAATGTCGTTTATAACCAAACTGATGTCGTTTATAAACAAACTGATGTCGTTTATAACCAAACTGATGTCGTTTATAACCAAACTGATGTCGTTTATAACCAAACTAATGTCGTTTATAACCAAACTGATGTTGTTTATAACCAAACTGATGTCGTTTATAACCAAACTGATGTCGTTTATAACCAAACTGATGTCGTTTATAAACAAACTGATGTCGTTTATAACCAAACTGATGTCGTTAATAACCAAACTGATGTCGTTTATAACCAAACTGATGTCGTTTATAACCAAACTAATGTCGTTATAACCAAACTAATGTCGTTTATAACCAAACTGATATCGTTTATAACCAAAATAATGTCGTTTATAACCAAACTGATGTCGTTTATAACCAAACTGATGTCGTTTATAAACAAACTGATGTCGTTTATAACCAAACTGATGTCGTTTATAACCAAACTGATGTCGTTTATAAACAAACTGATGTCGTTAATAACCAAACTGATGTCGTTTATAACCAAACTGATGTCGTTTATAACCAAACTGATGTCGTTTATAAACAAACTGATGTCGTTTATAACCAAACTGATGTCGTTAATAACCAAACTAATGTCGTTTATAACCAAACTGATGTCGTTTATAACCAAACCGATGTCGTTTATAACCAAACCAATGTCGTTAATAACCAAACCGATGTCGTTTATAACCAAACTGATGTCGTTAATAACCAAACTGATGTCGTTTATAACCAAACTGATGTTGTTAATAACCAAACTGATGTCGTTTATAACCAAACTGATGTCGTTTATAACCAAACTGATGTCGTTTATAACCA
Source organism: Echiichthys vipera (assembly GCF_963691815.1). Taxonomy (NCBI): domain Eukaryota; kingdom Metazoa; phylum Chordata; class Actinopteri; order Perciformes; family Trachinidae; genus Echiichthys; species Echiichthys vipera. The sequence continues at coordinate 28,478,431 of NC_139844.1, forward strand.
AACTGATGTCGTTTATAACCAAACTGATGTCGTTTATAACCAAACTGATGTCGTTAATAACCAAACTGATGTCGTTTATGACCAAACTGATGTCGTTTATAACCAAACTGATGTCGTTTATAACCAAACTGATGTTGTTTATAACCAAACTGATGTCGTTTATAACCAAACTGATGTCGTTAATAACCAAACTGATGTCGTTTATAACCAAACTAATGTCGTTTATAACCAAACTGATGTCGTTAATAACCAAACTAATGTCGTTTATAACCAAACTGATGTCGTTTATAACCAAACTGATGTCGTTTATAACCAAACTGATGTCGTTAATAACCAAACTAATGTCGTTTATAACCAAACTGATGTCGTTAATAACCAAACTGATGTCGTTAATAACCAAACTGATGTCGTTAATAACCAAACTGATGTCGTTAATAACCAAACTAATGTCGTTTATAACCAAAGTGATGTCGTTTATAACCAAACTAATGTCGTTTATAACCAAACTAATGTCGTTTATAACCAAACTGATGTCGTTTATAACCAAACTGATGTCGTTAATAACCAAACTGATGTCGTTTATAACCAAACTGATGTCGTTAATAACCAAACTGATGTCGTTTATAACCAAACTGATGTCGTTTATAACCAAACTGATGTTGTTTATAACCAAACTGATGTCGTTTATAACCAAACTGATGTCGTTAATAACCAAACTGATGTCGTTTATAACCAAACTGATGTCGTTTATAACCAAACTGATGTCGTTTATAACCAAACTGATGTCGTTAATAACCAAACTGATGTCGTTTATAACCAAACTGATGTCGTTTATAACCAAACTGATGTCGTTTATAACCAAACTGATGTTGTTTATAACCAAACTGATGTCGTTTATAACCAAACTGATGTCGTTTATAACCAAACTGATGTCGTTTATAACCAAACTGATGTCGTTAATAACCAAACTGATGTCGTTAATAACCAAAGTGATGTCGTTTATAAACAAACTGATGTCGTTTATAACCAAACTGATGTCGTTTATAACCAAACTAATGTCGTTTATAACCAAACTGATGTCGTTTATAACCAAACTGATGTCGTTTATAACCAAACTAATGTCGTTTATAACCAAACTGATGTCGTTTATAACCAAAGTGATGTCGTTTATAAACAAACTGATGTCGTTTATAACCAAACTGATGTCGTTTATAACCAAACTAATGTCGTTTATAACCAAACTGATGTCGTTTATAACCAAACTGATGTCGTTAATAACCAAACTGATGTCGTTTATAACCAAACTGATGTCGTTTATAACCAAACTGATGTCGTCTTTAACCAAACTGATGTCGTTTATAACCAAACTAATGTCGTTTATAACCAAACTGATGTCGTTTATAACCAAACTGATGTCGTTTATAACCAAACTGATGTCGTTTATAACCAAACTGATGTCGTTTATAACCAAACTGATATCGTTTATAACCAAACTGATGTCGTTTATAACCAAACTGATATCGTTTATAACCAAAGTGATGTCGTTTATAAACAAACTGATGTCGTTTATAACCAAACTGATGTCGTTTATAACCAAACTGATGTCGTTTATAAACAAACTGATGTCGTTTATAACCAAACTGATGTCGTTTATAACCAAACTAATGTCGTTTATAACCAAACTGATGTCGTTTATAACCAAACTAATGTCGTTTATAACCAAAATAATGTCGTTTATAACCAAACCAATGTCGTTTATAACCAAACTAATGTCGTTTATAACCAAACTGATGTCGTTTATAACCAAACTGATGTCGTTTATAACCAAACTAATGTCGTTATAACCAAACTAATGTCGTTTATAACCAAACTGATATCGTTTATAACCAAAATAATGTCGTTTATAACCAAACTGATGTCGTTTAGAACCAAACTGATGTCGTTTATAACCAAACTGATGTCGTTTATAAACAAACTGATGTCGTTTATAACCAAACTGATGTCGTTAATAACCAAACTAATGTCGTTTATAACCAAACCGATGTCGTTTATAACCAAACCGATGTCGTTTATAACCAAACCGATGTCGTTAATAACCAAACTGATGTCGTTTATAACCAAACTAATGTCGTTTATAACCAAACTGATGTCGTTTATAACCAAACTGATGTCGTTTATAACCAAACTGATGTCGTTAATAACCAAACTGATGTCGTTTATAACCAAACTGATGTCGTTTATAACCAAACTGATGTCGTTAATAACCAAACTGATGTCGTTTATAACCAAACTAATGTCGTTTATAACCAAACTGATGTCGTTAATAACCAAACTAATGTCGTTTATAACCAAACTGATGTCGTTTATAACCAAACTGATGTCGTTAATAACCAAACTGATGTCGTTTATAACCAAACTGATGTCGTTAATAACCAAACTAATGTCGTTTATAACCAAACTGATGTCGTTTATAACCAAACTGATGTCGTTTATAACCAAACTGATGTCGTTTATAACCAAACTGATGTCGTTTATAACCAAACTGATGTCGTTAATAACCAAACTAATGTCGTTAATAACCAAACTAATGTCGTTTATAACCAAACTGATGTCGTTAATAACCAAACTGATGTCGTTTATAACCAAACTGATGTCGTTAATAACCAAACTGATGTCGTTAATAACCAAACTAATGTCGTTAATAACCAAACTAATGTCGTTAATAACCAAACTAATGTCGTTAATAACCAAACTAATGTCGTTTATAACCAAACTGATGTCGTTAATAACCAAACTAATGTCGTTTATAACCAAACTGATGTCGTTTATAACCAAACTGATGTCGTTTATAACCAAAATAATGTCGTTAATAACCAAACTAATGTCGTTTATAACCAAACTGATGTCGTTTATAACCAAACTGATGTCGTTTATAACCAAACTGATGTCGTTTATAACCAAACTGATGTCGTTAATAACCAAACTGATGTCGTTAATAACCAAACTGATGTCGTTTATAACCAAACTGATGTCGTTTATAACCAAACTAATGTCGTTAATAACCAAACTAATGTCGTTAATAACCAAACTAATGTCGTTTATAACCAAACTGATGTCGTTAATAACCAAACTAATGTCGTTTATAACCAAACTGATGTCGTTTATAACCAAACTGATGTCGTTTATAACCAAACTGATGTCGTTTATAACCAAACTGATGTCGTTTATAACCAAACTGATGTCGTTAATAACCAAACTAATGTCGTTAATAACCAAACTAATGTCGTTTATAACCAAACTGATGTCGTTAATAACCAAACTGATGTCGTTTATAACCAAACTGATGTCGTTAATAACCAAACTGATGTCGTTAATAACCAAACTAATGTCGTTTATAACCAAACTAATGTCGTTAATAACCAAACTAATGTCGTTAATAACCAAACTAATGTCGTTAATAACCAAACTCATGTCGTTTATAACCAAACTGATGTCGTTTATAACCAAACTGATGTCGTTTATAACCAAACTGATGTCGTTTATAACCAAACTGATGTCGTTTATAACCAAACTGATGTCGTTTATAACCAAACTGATGTCGTTAATAACCAAACTGATGTCGTTTATAACCAAACTGATGTCGTTTATAACCAAACTGATGTCGTTTATAACCAAACTGATGTCGTTTATAACCAAACTGATGTCGTTTATAACCAAACTGATGTCGTTTATAACCAAACTGATGTCGTTTATAACCAAACTGATGTTGTTTATAACCAAACTGATGTCGTTTATAACCAAACTGATGTCGTTTATAACCAAACTGATGTTGTTAATAACCAAACTGATGTCGTTTATAACCAAACTAATGTCGTTTATAACCAAACTGATGTCGTTTATAACCAAACTAATGTCGTTTATAACCAAACTAATGTCGTTTATAACCAAACTAATGTTGTTTATAACCAAACTGATATCGTTAATAACCAAACTGATATCGTTAATAACCAAACTGATGTCGTTTATAACCAAACTGATGTCGTTTATAACCAAACTGATGTCGTTTATAACCAAACTGATGTCGTTTATAACCAAACTGATGTCGTTTATAACCAAACTAATGTCGTTAATAACCAAACTGATGTCGTTTATAACCAAACTGATGTCGTTTATAACCAAACTGATGTCGTTAATAACCAAACTGATGTTGTTAATAACCAAACTAATGTCGTTTATAACCAAACTGATGTCGTTTATAACCAAACTGATGTCGTTTATAACCAAACTAATGTCGTTTATAACCAAACTAATGTCGTTTATAACCAAACTGATGTCGTTTATAACCAAACTGATGTCGTTTATAACCAAACTGATGTCGTTTATAACCAAACTAATGTCGTTTATAACCAAACTGATGTCGTTTATAACCAAACTAATGTCGTTTATAACCAAACTAATGTCGTTTATAACCAAACTGATGTCGTTTATAACCAAACTGATGTCGTTTATAACCAAACTGATGTCGTTTATAACCAAACTAATGTCGTTTATAACCAAACTGAGCCGGTGGACTGAGGTACGGCGCTGCAGGTGTCACTCACCTGAGGCAGCTCTTCAGGAAGTCCCGCCTCTTGTTTTCGTCGACGATGCTCAGGTGTTCTTTATACTGCAGCAGCTGTCGCCATGGAAACAGACAGGAAAGAAATTGGTTTCCTCTCAACTAAAACCGTGTGCTGCGAGTGTGTTAGTCGTGAGTCGTACGTACCGCCACGTCCTCCGTCCGGCCCAGAGCCCTGAGGAGGACCAGAAGAGAACGCACATCAGGTAAGTGTGTGTGCGTGTGTGTTCAGGTGTGTTCAGGTGTGTGTTCAGGTGTGTTCAGCTGTGTGCAGGTGTGTTCAGGTGTGTGCAGGTGTGTGCAGGTGTGTTCAGGTGTGTGCAGGTGTGTGTTCAGGTGTGTTCAGCTGTGTGCAGGTGTGTTCAGGTGTGTGCAGGTGTGTGTTCAGGTGTGTTCAGCTGTGTGCAGCTGTGTGCAGGTGTGTGCAGGTGTGTTCAGGTGTGTTCAGGTGTGTTCAGGTGTGTTCAGGTGTGTGCAGGTGTGTTCAGGTGTGTTCAGGTGTGTGCAGGTGTGTGCAGGTGTGTTCAGGTGTGTGCAGGTGTGTGCAGAGACCTGAGCAGCTCCAGCAGCAGCCTCTGGTCTCCGGTTTCACTCAGGTAGTGGATGAAATGTCTGAGAGCCGTCTGTCTCGACTCCAGCTCCCGAAACAAAACCTCTGAGAAGGAACAGAGTTCAGTCACAACTCAGTTTTTTTTAGTGTCAGGCTAACTGTCAGGCTAACAGTCAGGCTAACAGTCAGGCTAACTGTCAGGCCAACAGTCAGGCTAACAGTCAGGCTAACAGTCAGGCCAACAGTCAGGCCAACAGTCAGGCTAACAGTCAGGCTAACAGTCAGGCTAACAGTCAGGCTAACAGTCAGGCTAACTGTCAGGCTAACAGTCAGGCTAACAGTCAGGCTAACAGTCAGGCTAACAGTCAGGCTAACAGTCAGGCTAACTGTCAGGCTAACAGTCAGGCTAACAGTCAGGCTAACTGTCTGGCTAACTGTCAGGCTAACAGTCAGGCTAACTGTCAGGCTAACAGTCAGGCTAACAGTCAGGCTAACAGTCAGGCTAACTATCAGGCCAACAGTCAGGCTAACAGTCAGGCTAACAGTCAGGCTAACTGTCTGGCTAACAGTCAGGCTAACAGTCAGGCTAACAGTCAGGCCAACAGTCAGGCTAACAGTCAGGCTAACTGTCAGGCTAACAGTCAGGCTAACAGTCAGGCTAACAGTCAGGCTAACAGTCAGGCTAACTGTCAGGCTAACAGTCAGGCCAACAGTCAGGCTAACAGTCAGGCTAACAGTCAGGCTAACAGTCAGGCTAACAGTCAGGTTAACAGTCAGGCTAACAGTCAGGCTAACAGTCAGGCTAACAGTCAGGCTAACAGTCAGGCTAACAGTCAGGCTAACTGTCAGGCTAACAGTCAGGCTAACAGTCAGGCTAACAGTCAGGCTAACAGTCAGGCTAACAGTCAGGCTAACTGTCAGGCTAACAGTCAGGCTAACTGTCAGGCTAACAGTCAGGTTAACAGTCAGGCTAACAGTCAGGCTAACAGTCAGGCTAACAGTCAGGATCAGGAAACTCACCTTTACTCAGCGTTCTCTTTAAATAAATTAAAACCTAAAGAGAAAAAGTGTCGTGCGTCAGTTTGTGTTTATAAAAAAGTGTAAACGTTGTATTTGTTTATTGTTTTTTGTTTTGTGTCGGAACAAAAACAAAGTTACGGCCGTGATGACGTTTCCGTCGTGTGCGTCGACGGAAACGTCCAGAAGAAGCAGTTTTTCCTGAAGAGAGCGGAACTTCTCCAGAGACGCCACCTGGAAAACAGACGAGTCATGAGTTCATACAGTGATGAGTCATGAGTTCATACAGTGATGAGTCATGTGTTTATACAGTGACGAGTCATGTGTTTATACAGTGATGAGTCATGTGTTTATACAGTGATGAGTCATGTGTTTATAAAGTGATGAGTCGTGTGTTTATACAGTGATGAGTCATGTGTTTATAAAGTGATGAGTCATGTGTTTATAAAGTGATGAGTCATGTGTTTATAAAGTGATGAGTCATGTGTTTATACAGTGATGAGTCGTGTGTTTATACAGTGATGAGTCATGAGTTCATACAGTGACGAGTCATGTGTTTATAAAGTGATGAGTCGTGTGTTTATACAGTGATGAGTCATGAGTTCATACAGTGATGAGTCATGAGTTCATACAGTGATGAGTCATGAGTTTATACAGTGATGAGTCATGAGTTCATACAGTGATGAGTCATGAGTTCATACAGTGATGAGTCATGAGTTCATACAGTGACGAGTCATGAGTTCATACAGTGATGAGTCATGAGTTCATACAGTGACGAGTCATGAGTTCATACAGTGATGAGTCATGAGTTCATACAGTGATGAGTCATGAGTTCATACAGTGATGAGTCATGTGTTTATAAAGTGATGAGTCATGTGTTTATAAAGTGATGAGTCGTGTGTTTATACAGTGATGAGTCATGAGTTCATACAGTGACGAGTCATGTGTTTATAAAGTGATGAGTCATGTGTTTATACAGTGATGAGTCATGTGTTTATAAAGTGATGAGTCGTGTGTTTATAAAGTGATGAGTCATGTGTTTATAAAGTGATGAGTCATGTGTTTATAAAGTGATGAGTCGTGTGTTTATACAGTGATGAGTCATGAGTTCATACAGTGACGAGTCATGTGTTTATAAAGTGATGAGTCATGTGTTTATACAGTGATGAGTCATGTGTTTATAAAGTGATGAGTCATGTGTTTATACAGTGATGAGTCATGTGTTTATAAAGTGATGAGTCGTGTGTTTATAAAGTGATGAGTCGTGTTTATAAAGTGATGAGTCATGTGTTTATAAAGTGATGAGTCATGTGTTTATAAAGTGATGAGTCGTGTGTTTATAAAGTGATGAGTCATGTGTTTATAAAGTGATGAGTCATGTGTTTATAAAGTGATGAGTCGTGTGTTTATACTGTGATGAGTCATGTGTTTATAAAGTGATGAGTCATGTGTTTATACAGTGATGAGTCATGTGTTTATAAAGTGATGAGTCGTGTGTTTATAAAGTGATGAGTCATGTGTTTATAAAGTGATGAGTCATGTGTTTATAAAGTGATGAGTCATGTGTTTATAAAGTGATGAGTCATGTGTTTATAAAGTGGTGAGTCGTGTGTTTATAAAGTGATGAGTCGTGTGTTTATAAAGTGATGAGTCATGTGTTTATAAAGTGGTGAGTCGTGTGTTTATAAAGTGATGAGTCGTGTGTTTATAAAGTGATGAGTCATGTGTTTATAAAGTGATGAGTCATGTGTTTATAAAGTGATGAGTCGTGTGTTTATAAAGTGATGAGTCGTGTGTTTATAAAGTGATGAGTCATGTTGTACCTTTCCCTGCTGCAGCCTCTGGATCGTCTCCTCAGTCGACCAATCGCTGACGTAATCCTGACATCACAACACGATGACATCATCATCACAACACGATGACATCATCACCACAACATGATGACATCATCACCACAGACCCGGGCCAGGGTCACATCATCAGTCTGGTGTTTACCTTGTATTCAGATTTGGGTTTTCGGAGTTCTGGAGCGAAGAGACGAGCAGCCGGGTCACTGAGGACTGGAACACACCAGGGGACAGGGTCAAGGCTCTCCTGGTCCTGGTCCTGGTCTCTGACTCTCTCCTGGTCCTGGTCTCTGACTCTCTCCTGGTCCTGGTCTCTAACTCTCTCCTGGTCCTGGTCTCTGACTCTCTCCTGGTCCTGGTCTCTAACTCTCTCCTGGTCCTGGTCTCTGACTCTCTCCTGGTCCTGGTCTCTGACTCTCTCCTGGTCCTGGTCTCTGACTCTCTCCTGGTCCTGGTCTCTGACTCTCTCCTGGTCCTGGTCTCTAACTCTCTCCTGGTCCTGGTCCTGGTCTCTGACTCTCTCCTGGTCCTGGTCTCTGACTCTCTCCTGGTCCTGGTCTCTAACTCTCTCCTGGTCCTGGTCTCTGACTCTCTCCTGGTCCTGGTCTCTAACTCTCTCCTGGTCCTGGTCCTGGTCCTGGTCTCTGACTCTCTCCTGGTCCTGGTCTCTGACTCTCTCCTGGTCCTGGTCTCTGACTCTCTCCTGGTCCTGGTCTCTGACTCTCTCCTGGTCCTGGTCTCTAACTCTCTCCTGGTCCTGGTCTCTAACTCTCTCCTGGTCCTGGTCTCTAACTCTCTCCTGGTCCTGGTCTCTGACTCTCTCCTGGTCCTGGTCTCTAACTCTCTCCTGGTCCTGGTCTCTGACTCTCTCCTGGTCCTGGTCTCTAACTCTCTCCTGGTCCTGGTCTCTAACTCTCTCCTGGTCCTGGTCTCTGACTCTCTCCTGGTCCTGGTCTCTGACTCTCTCCTGGTCCTGGTCTCTAACTCTCTCCTGGTCCTGGTCTCTAACTCTCTCCTGGTCCTGGTCCTGGTCCTGGTCTCTGACTCTCTCCTGGTCCTGGTCTCTAACTCTCTCCTGGTCCTGGTCTCTGACTCTCTCCTGGTCTCTAACTCTCTCCTGGCCCTGGTCTCTGACTCTCTCCTGGTCCTGGTCTCTGACTCTCTCCTGGTCCTGGTCTCTAACTCTCTCCTGGTCCTGGTCTCTGACTCTCTCCTGGTCCTGGTCTCTAACTCTCTCCTGGTCCTGGTCTCTGACTCTCTCCTGGTCCTGGTCTCTGACTCTCTCCTGGTCCTGGTCTCTAACTCTCTCCTGGTCCTGGTCTCTAACTCTCTCCTGGTCCTGGTCCTGGTCCTGGTCTCTGACTCTCTCCTGGTCCTGGTCTCTAACTCTCTCCTGGTCCTGGTCTCTGACTCTCTCCTGGTCCTGGTCTCTAACTCTCTCCTGGTCCTGGTCTCTAACTCTCTCCTGGCCCTGGTCTCTGACTCTCTCCTGGTCCTGGTCTCTGACTCTCTCCTGGTCCTGGTCTCTAACTCTCTCCTGGTCCTGGTCTCTGACTCTCTCCTGGTCCTGGTCTCTAACTCTCTCCTGGTCCTGGTCTCTGACTCTCTCCTGGTCTCTAACTCTCTCCTGGTCCTGGTCTCTGACTCTCTCCTGGTCCTGGTCTCTGACTCTCTCCTGGTCCTGGTCTCTGACTCTCTCCTGGTCCTGGTCTCTAACTCTCTCCTGGTCCTGGTCTCTAACTCTCTCCTGGTCTCTGACTCTCTCCTGGTCCTGGTCTCTAACTCTCTCCTGGTCCTGGTCTCTGACTCTCTCCTGGTCCTGGTCTCTGACTCTCTCCTGGTCCTGGTCTCTAACTCTCTCCTGGTCCTGGTCTCTGACTCTCTCCTGGTCCTGGTCTCTAACTCTCTCCTGGTCCTGGTCTCTCCTGGTCCTGGTCTCTGACTCTCTCCTGGTCCTGGTCTATGACTCTCTCCTGGTCCTGGTCTCTGACTCTCTCCTGGTCCTGGTCTCTAACTCTCTCCTGGTCCTGGTCTCTAACTCTCTCCTGGTCCTGGTCTCTAACTCTCTCCTGGTCCTGGTCTCTAACTCTCTCCTGGTCCTGGTCTCTAACTCTCTCCTGGTCCTGGTCTCTAACTCTCTCCTGGTCCTGGTCTCTAACTCTCTCCTGGTCCTGGTCTCTGACTCTCTCCTGGTCCTGGTCTCTAACTCTCTCCTGGTCCTGGTCTCTAACTCTCTCCTTGTCCTGGTCTCTGACTCTCTCCTGGTCCTGGTCTCTGACTCTCTCCTGGTCCTGGTCTCTAACTCTCTCCTGGTCCTGGTCTCTAACTCTCTCCTTGTCCTGGTCTCTGACTCTCTCCTGGTCCTGGTCTCTGACTCTCTCCTGGTCCTGGTCTCTAACTCTCTCCTGGTCCTGGTCTCTAACTCTCTCCTGGTCCTGGTCTCTAACTCTCTCCTGGTCCTGGTCTCTAACTCTCTCCTGGTCCTGGTCTCTAACTCTCTCCTGGTCCTGGTCTCTGACTCTCTCCTGGTCCTGGTCTCTAACTCTCTCCTGGTCCTGGTCTCTGACTCTCTCCTGGTCCTGGTCTCTGACTCTCTCCTGGTCCTGGTCTCTGACTCTCTCCTGGTCCTGGTCTCTGACTCTCTCCTGGTCCTGGTCTCTAACTCTCTCCTGGTCCTGGTCTCTAACTCTCTCCTGGTCCTGGTCTCTGACTCTCTCCTGGTCCTGGTCTCTGACTCTCTCCTGGTCCTGGTCTCTGACTCTCTCCTGGTCTCTGACTCTCTCCTGGTCCTGGTCTCTGACTCTCTCCTGGTCCTGGTCCTGGTCTCTGACTCTCTCCTGGTCCTGGTCCTGGTCTCTAACTCTCTCCTGGTCCTGGTCTCTGACTCTCTCCTGGTCTCTCCTGGTCCTGGTCTCTGACTCTCTCCTGGTCCTGGTCTCTAACTCTCTCCTGGTCCTGGTCCTGGTCTCTGACTCTCTCCTGGTCCTGGTCTCTAACTCTCTCCTGGTCCTGGTCCTGGTCTCTGACTCTCTCCTGGTCCTGGTCTCTAACTCTCTCCTGGTCCTGGTCTCTGACTCTCTCCTGGTCCTGGTCTCTAACTCTCTCCTGGTCCTGGTCTCTAACTCTCTCCTGGTCCTGGTCTCTGACTCTCTCCTGGTCCTGGTCTCTAACTCTCTCCTGGTCCTGGTCTCTGACTCTCTCCTGGTCTCTGACTCTCTCCTGGTCCTGGTCTCTGACTCTCTCCTGGTCCTGGTCTCTGACTCTCTCCTGGTCCTGGTCTCTAACTCTCTCCTGGTCCTGGTCTCTGACTCTCTCCTGGTCCTGGTCTCTGACTCTCTCCTGGTCTCTGACTCTCTCCTGGTCCTGGTCTCTGACTCTCTCCTGGTCCTGGTCTCTGACTCTCTCCTGGTCCTGGTCTCTAACTCTCTCCTGGTCCTGGTCTCTGACTCTCTCCTGGTCCTGGTCTCTAACTCTCTCCTGGTCCTGGTCTCTAACTCTCTCCTGGTCCTGGTCTCTGACTCTCTCCTGGTCCTGGTCTCTAACTCTCTCCTGGTCCTGGTCTCTGACTCTCTCCTGGTCCTGGTCTCTGACTCTCTCCTGGTCCTGGTCTCTAACTCTCTCCTGGTCCTGGTCTCTAACTCTCTCCTGGTCTCTGACTCTCTCCTGGTCCTGGTCTCTAACTCTCTCCTGGTCCTGGTCTCTGACTCTCTCCTGGTCCTGGTCTCTGACTCTCTCCTGGTCCTGGTCTCTAACTCTCTCCTGGTCCTGGTCTCTGACTCTCTCCTGGTCCTGGTCTCTAACTCTCTCCTGGTCCTGGTCTCTCCTGGTCCTGGTCTCTGACTCTCTCCTGGTCCTGGTCTATGACTCTCTCCTGGTCCTGGTCTCTGACTCTCTCCTGGTCCTGGTCTCTAACTCTCTCCTGGTCCTGGTCTCTAACTCTCTCCTGGTCCTGGTCTCTAACTCTCTCCTGGTCCTGGTCTCTAACTCTCTCCTGGTCCTGGTCTCTAACTCTCTCCTGGTCCTGGTCTCTAACTCTCTCCTGGTCCTGGTCTCTAACTCTCTCCTGGTCCTGGTCTCTGACTCTCTCCTGGTCCTGGTCTCTAACTCTCTCCTGGTCCTGGTCTCTAACTCTCTCCTTGTCCTGGTCTCTGACTCTCTCCTGGTCCTGGTCTCTGACTCTCTCCTGGTCCTGGTCTCTAACTCTCTCCTGGTCCTGGTCTCTAACTCTCTCCTTGTCCTGGTCTCTGACTCTCTCCTGGTCCTGGTCTCTGACTCTCTCCTGGTCCTGGTCTCTGACTCTCTCCTGGTCCTGGTCTCTGACTCTCTCCTGGTCCTGGTCTCTGACTCTCTCCTGGTCCTGGTCTCTAACTCTCTCCTGGTCCTGGTCTCTGACTCTCTCCTGGTCCTGGTCTCTGACTCTCTCCTGGTCCTGGTCTCTAACTCTCTCCTGGTCCTGGTCTCTAACTCTCTCCTGGTCCTGGTCTCTAACTCTCTCCTGGTCCTGGTCTCTAACTCTCTCCTGGTCCTGGTCTCTAACTCTCTCCTGGTCCTGGTCTCTGACTCTCTCCTGGTCCTGGTCTCTAACTCTCTCCTGGTCCTGGTCTCTGACTCTCTCCTGGTCCTGGTCTCTGACTCTCTCCTGGTCCTGGTCTCTGACTCTCTCCTGGTCCTGGTCTCTGACTCTCTCCTGGTCCTGGTCTCTAACTCTCTCCTGGTCCTGGTCTCTAACTCTCTCCTGGTCCTGGTCTCTGACTCTCTCCTGGTCCTGGTCTCTGACTCTCTCCTGGTCCTGGTCTCTGACTCTCTCCTGGTCTCTGACTCTCTCCTGGTCCTGGTCTCTGACTCTCTCCTGGTCCTGGTCCTGGTCTCTGACTCTCTCCTGGTCCTGGTCCTGGTCTCTAACTCTCTCCTGGTCCTGGTCTCTGACTCTCTCCTGGTCTCTCCTGGTCCTGGTCTCTGACTCTCTCCTGGTCCTGGTCTCTAACTCTCTCCTGGTCCTGGTCCTGGTCTCTGACTCTCTCCTGGTCCTGGTCTCTAACTCTCTCCTGGTCCTGGTCCTGGTCTCTGACTCTCTCCTGGTCCTGGTCTCTAACTCTCTCCTGGTCCTGGTCTCTGACTCTCTCCTGGTCCTGGTCTCTAACTCTCTCCTGGTCCTGGTCTCTAACTCTCTCCTGGTCCTGGTCTCTGACTCTCTCCTGGTCCTGGTCTCTAACTCTCTCCTGGTCCTGGTCTCTGACTCTCTCCTGGTCTCTGACTCTCTCCTGGTCCTGGTCTCTGACTCTCTCCTGGTCCTGGTCTCTGACTCTCTCCTGGTCCTGGTCTCTAACTCTCTCCTGGTCCTGGTCTCTGACTCTCTCCTGGTCCTGGTCTCTGACTCTCTCCTGGTCTCTGACTCTCTCCTGGTCCTGGTCTCTGACTCTCTCCTGGTCCTGGTCTCTGACTCTCTCCTGGTCCTGGTCTCTAACTCTCTCCTGGTCCTGGTCTCTGACTCTCTCCTGGTCCTGGTCTCTAACTCTCTCCTGGTCCTGGTCTCTAACTCTCTCCTGGTCCTGGTCTCTGACTCTCTCCTGGTCCTGGTCTCTAACTCTCTCCTGGTCCTGGTCTCTGACTCTCTCCTGGTCCTGGTCTCTAACTCTCTCCTGGTCCTGGTCTCTAACTCTCTCCTGGTCCTGGTCTCTAACTCTCTCCTGGTCCTGGTCTCTAACTCTCTCCTGGTCCTGGTCTCTAACTCTCTCCTGGTCCTGGTCTCTCTCTCCTGGTCCTGGTCTCTAACTCTCTCCTGGTCCTGGTCTCTGACTCTCTCCTGGTCCTGGTCTCTAACTCTCTCCTGGTCCTGGTCTCTGACTCTCTCCTGGTCTCTGACTCTCTCCTGGTCCTGGTCTCTGACTCTCTCCTGGTCCTGGTCTCTGACTCTCTCCTGGTCCTGGTCTCTAACTCTCTCCTGGTCCTGGCCTCTAACTCTCTCCTGGTCCTGGCCTCTAACTCTCTCCTGGTCCTGGTCTCTAACTCTCTCCTGGTCCTGGTCTCTAACTATCTCCTGGTCCTGGTCCTGGTCCTGGTCTCTGACTCTCTCCTGGTCCTGGTCTCTAACTCTCTCCTGGTCCTGGTCTCTAACTCTCTCCTGGTCCTGGTCTCTGACTCTCTCCTGGTCCTGGTCTCTAACTCTCTCCTGGTCCTGGTCTCTGACTCTCTCCTGGTCCTGGTCTCTAACTCTCTCCTGGTCCTGGTCTCTGACTCTCTCCTGGTCCTGGTCTCTGACTCTCTCCTGGTCCTGGTCTCTAACTCTCTACTGGTCTCTAACTCTCTCCTGGTCCTGGTCTCTGACTCTCTCCTGGTCCTGGTCTCTAACTCTCTCCTGGTCCTGGTCTCTGACTCTCTCCTGGTCCTGGTCTCTAACTCTCTCCTGGTCCTGGTCTCTGACTCTCTCCTGGTCCTGGTCTCTAACTCTCTCCTGGTCCTGGTCTCTAACTCTCTCCTGGTCCTGGTCTCTGACTCTCTCCTGGTCCTGGTCTCTAACTCTCTCCTGGTCCTGGTCTCTGACTCTCTCCTGGTCTCTCCTGGTCCTGGTCTCTGACTCTCTCCTGGTCCTGGTCTCTAACTCTCTCCTGGTCCTGGTCCTGGTCTCTGACTCTCTCCTGGTCCTGGTCTCTGACTCTCTCCTGGTCCTGGTCTCTAACTCTCTCCTGGTCCTGGTCTCTGACTCTCTCCTGGTCCTGGTCTCTAACTCTCTCCTGGTCCTGGTCTCTAACTCTCTCCTGTTGTCGTCAGTGTTGTTGTTGTTCTCAGTGTTGTTGTCAGTGTTGTTGTCGTCAGTGTTGTTATTGTTCTCAGTGTTGTTGTTGTTGTCAGTGTTGTTGTCGTCAGTGTTGTTGTTGTTGTCAGTGTTGCTTTTGTCAGTGTTGTTGTTGTTGTTGTCAGTGTTGTTGTCGTCAGTGTTGTTGTTGTTGTTGTCAGTGTTGTTGTTGTCAGTGTTGTTGTTGTTGTCAGTGTTGTTGTCGTCAGTGTTGTTGTTGTCAGTGTTGTTGTTGTTGTCAGTGTTGTTGTTGTCAGTGTTGTTGTCGTCAGTGTTGTTGTTGTTGTCAGTGTTGTTGTTGTCGTCAGTGTTGTTGTTGTTGTCAGTGTTGTTGTCAGTGTTGTTGTTGTCAGTGTTGTTGTTGTTGTCAGTGTTGTTGTTGTTGTCAGTGTTGTTGTTGTCGTCAGTGTTGTTGTTGTCGTCAGTGTTGTTGTTGTCGTCAGTGTTGTTGTTGTTGTCAGTGTTGTTGTTGTTGTCGTCAGTGTTGTTGTTGTTGTCAGTGTTGTTGTTGTTGTCAGTGTTGTTGTTGTCAGTGTTGTTGTTGTTGTCAGTGTTGTTGTCGTCAGTGTTGTTGTTGTTGTCAGTGTTGTTGTTGTTGTCAGTGTTGTTGTTGTCAGTGTTGTTGTTGTCGTCAGTGTTGTTGTCGTCAGTGTTGTTGTTGTTGTCAGTGTTGTTGTTGTTGTCAGTGTTGTTGTTGTCGTCAGTGTTGTTGTCGTCAGTGTTGTTGTTGTCGTCAGTGTTGTTGTTGTCGTCAGTGTTGTTGTTGTCGTCAGTGTTGTTGTTGTCGTCAGTGTTGTTGTTGCCGTCAGTGTTGTTGTTGTTGCCGTCAGTGTTGTTGTTGTTGTCAGTGTTGTTGTTGTTGTTGTCAGTGTTGTTGTTGTTGTCAGTGTTGTTGTTGTTGTTGTCAGTGTTGTTGTTGTCAGTGTTGTTGTCAGTGGTGTTGTTGTTGTTGTTGTTGTTTTTCAAACTCACCTTCAGTGAAACTCTGGAAATTTCCTCCTTTAGTTTTTCCTGCAGAGAAAAAACATTCAGTTCAATTCATGTCTCACCTGTCTGTCTCTCACCTGTCTGTCCCTCACCTGTCTGTCTCTCACCTGTCTATCTCTCACCTGTCTGTCTCTCACCTGTCTGCCTCTCACCTGTCTGTCCCTCACCTGTCTGTCTCTCACCTGTCTCTCTCTCACCTGTCTGTCTCTCACCTGTCTGTCTCTCACCTGTCTGCCTCTCACCTGTCTGTCCCTCACCTGTCTGTCTCTCACCTGTCTCTCACCTGTCTGTCTCTCACCTGTCTGTCTCTCACCTGTCTGTCTCTCACCTGTCTGTCTCTCACCTGTCTATCTCTCACCTGTCTGTCTCTCACCTGTCTGCCTCTCACCTGTCTGTCCCTCACCTGTCTGTCTCTCACCTGTCTCTCTCTCACCTGTCTGTCTCTCACCTGTCTGTCTCTCACCTGTCTGCCTCTCACCTGTCTGTCCCTCACCTGTCTGTCTCTCACCTGTCTGTCTCTCACCTGTCTGCCTCTCACCTGTCTGTCCCTCACCTGTCTGTCTCTCACCTGTCTCTCTCTCACCTGTCTGTCTCTCACCTGTCTGTCTCTCACCTGTCTGTCTGTCTCTCACCTGTCTGTCTCTCACCTGTCTGTCTCTGACCTGTCTGTCTCTCACCTGTCTGTCTCTCACCTGTCTGTCTCTCACCTGTCTGTCTCTCTCTCACCTGTCTGTCTCTCTCTCACCTGTCTGTCTCTCACCTGTCCGTCTCTCCTGTCTGTCTCTCCCCTGTCTGTCCCTCACCTGTCTGTCCCTCACCTGTCTGTCTCTCACCTGTCTGTCTCTCTCCTGTCTGTCTCTCACCTGTCTGTCTCTCCTGTCTGTCTCTCCTGTCTGTCTCTCACCTGTCTGTCTCTCACCTGTCTGTCTCTCACCTGTATGTCTGTCTCTCACCTGTCTGTCTCTCACCTGTCTGTCTCTCACCTGTCGGTCTCTCACCTGTCTGTCTCTCACCTGTCTGTCTGTCTCTCACCTGTCCGTCTCTCACCTGTCGGTCTCTCACCTGTCTGTCTGTGACCTGTCTGTCTCTCACCTGTCTGTCTGTCACCTGTCTGTCTCTCACCTGTCTGTCTCTCACCTGTCTGTCTCTCACCTGTCTGTCCCTCACCTGTCTGTCTCTCACCTGTCTGTCCCTCACCTGTCTGTCTCTCACCTGTCTGCCTCTCACCTGTCTGTCTCTCACCTGTCTGCCTCTCACCTGTCTGTCCCTCACCTGTCTGTCTCTCACCTGTCTCTCTCTCACCTGTCTGTCCCTCACCTGTCTGTCTCTCACCTGTCTGTCTCTCACCTGTCTGTCCCTCACCTGTCTGTCCACCTGCCTGTCTGTCTCTCACCTGTCTCTCTCTCACCTGTCTGTCCCTCACCTGTCTGTCTCTCACCTGTCTGTCTCTCACCTGTCTGCCTCTCACCTGTCTGTCCCTCACCTGTCTGTCTCTCACCTGTCTGTCTCTCACCTGTCTGTCTGTCTCTCACCTGTCTGTCTCTCACCTGTCTGTCCCTCACCTGTCTTTCCACCTGCCTGTCTCACCTTTGAACAGCGAGCTCAGAGAGTACCCTGATTGGCTCTTGCTGACGCTCGTGTCCGTGCTGATTTTGGGGAAGGCGGGCTCTCTGTCCGTCCTCTGATTGGACGCCGCCGTCTCGCTGACGGACCAGGAAATACCTGAGGAGACAGGTGCACACCATCATCATCATCATCATCATCATCATCATCATCATCATCATCATCATCATCATCATCATGGCGGCGGCGTCTTACTGCCCACGGGTTCCCCGCTCCAGCTGACCTTCTCCACCTCCTCGTCCTCGTCCTCCTCCACCAGCCGACGGATGCTGTTCACCGCCTGCTTCGACTCCTTCAACTGAAACACACAACGTCAACACCTGGGGGGGGGGGTCCAGGATCAGGTCTGAGCAGGGTCAGGGTCTGGGTCCAGGGTCAGGGTCAGGTCTGAGCAGGGTCAGGGTCTGGGTCCAGGGTCAGGGTCAGGGTCAGGTCTGAGCAGGGTCCAGGATCAGGTCTGAGCAGGGTCCAGGGTCAGGGTCAGGGTCTGGGTCAGGGTCCAGGTCTGAGCAGGGTCAGGGTCAGGGTCAGGTCTGAGCAGGGTCAGGGTCCAGGGTCAGGGTCTGGGTCAGGGTCCAGGATCAGGTCTGAGCAGGGTCTGGGTCAGGGTCCAGGATCAGGTCTGAGCAGGGTCCAGGATCAGGTCTGAGCAGGGTCCAGGATCAGGTCTGAGCAGGGTCAGGGTCTGGGTCAGGGTCCAGGTCTGAGCAGGGTCCAGGGTCTGGGTCCAGGTCTGAGCAGGGTCCAGGGTCTGGGTCCAGGTCTGAGCAGGGTCAGGGTCAGGGTCAGGGTCAGGGTCCAGGTCTGAGCAGGGTCCAGGGTCAGGGTCCAGGTCTGAGCAGGGTCCAGGGTCTGGCTCCAGGTCTGAGCAGGGTCAGGGTCTGGGTCAGGGTCAGGGTCAGGTCTGAGCAGGGTCCAGGGTCTGGGTCAGGGTCAGGGTCCAGGTCTGAGCAGGGTCCAGGGTCTGGGTCCAGGACCAGGGTCAGGACCAGGGTCAGGGTCAGGTCTGAGCAGGGTCCAGGGTCTGGGTCAGGGTCAGGGTCCAGGTCTGAGCAGGGTCCAGGACCAGGGTCAGGACCAGGGTCAGGACCAGGGTCAGGGTCCAGGTCTGAGCAGGGTCCAGGGTCTGGGTCCAGGACCAGGGTCAGGGTCAGGGTCAGGGTCCAGGTCTGAGCAGGGCCCAGGGTCAGGGTCTGGGTCAGGGTCCAGGGTCTGGGTCCAGGACCAGGACCAGGTCTTACCCGGCTGAACTCGTCGTCTTCATCGTCGAAGGTGAAAGCTTTGAACTTGGAGCTGTTCCAGTATTCTTCCTCATCGGCCCGACTCTTCATCTGTCAACGACAACAGGAACAATAAAGATACAACTTTATTTAAACTGTCAACGACAACAGGAACAATAAAGATACAACTTTATTTAAACTGTCAACGACAACAGGAACAATAAAGATAAACTTTATTTAAACTGTCAACGACAACAGGAACAATAAAGATAAACTTTATTTACACTGTCAACGACAACAGGAACAATACAGATACAACTTTATTTAAACTGTCAACGACAACAGGAACAATAAAGATAAACTTTATTTAAACTGTCAACGACAACAGGAACAATAAAGATACTAACTTTATTTACACTGTCAACGACAACAGGAACAATAAAGATACAACTTTATTTAAACTGTCAACGACAACAGGAACAATAAAGATACAACTTTATTTAAACTGTCAACGACGACAGGAACAATAAAGATACAACTTTATTTAAACTGTCAACGACAACAGGAACAATAAAGATAAACTTTATTTAAACTGTCAACGACAACAGGAACAATAAAGATACAACTTTATTTAAACTGTCAACGACGACAGGAACAATACAGATAAACTTTATTT
>NC_139844.1:28502761-28504784 GCF_963691815.1 Echiichthys vipera
AATAATCTTCTTTATTCTGTTTTTACTTTAATAATCTTCTTTATTCTGTTTTTACTTTAATAATCTTCTTTATTCTGTTTTTACTTTAATAATCTTCTTTATTCTGTTTTTACTTTAATAATCTTCTTTATTCTGTTTTTACTTTAATAATCTTCTTTATTCTGTTTTTACTTTAATAATCTTCTTTATTCTGTTTTTACTTTAATAATCTTCTTTATTCTGTTTTTACTTTAATAATCTTCTTTATTCTGTTTTTACTTTAATAATCTTCTTTATTCTGTTTTTACTTTAATAATCTTCTTTATTCTGTTTTTACTTTAATAATCTTCTTTATTCTGTTTTTACTTTAATAATCTTCTTTATTCTGTTTTTACTTTAATAATCTTCTTTATTCTGTTTTTACTTTAATAATCTTCTTTATTCTGTTTTTACTTTAATAATCTTCTTTATTCTGTTTTTACTTTAATAATCTTCTTTATTCTGTTTTTACTTTAATAATCTTCTTTATTCTGTTTTTACTTTAATAATCTTCTTTATTCTGTTTTTACTTTAATAATCTTCTTTATTCTGTTTTTACTTTAATAATCTTCTTTATTCTGTTTTTACTTTAATAATCTTCTTTATTCTGTTTTTACTTTAATAATCTTCTTTATTCTGTTTTTACTTTAATAATCTTCTTTATTCTGTTTTTACTTTAATAATCTTCTTTATTCTGTTTTTACTTTAATAATCTTCTTTATTCTGTTTTTACTTTAATAATCTTCTTTATTCTGTTTTTACTTTAATAATCTTCTTTATTCTGTTTTTACTTTAATAATCTTCTTTATTCTGTTTTTACTTTAATAATCTTCTTTATTCTGTTTTTACTTTAATAATCTTCTTTATTCTGTTTTTGCTTTAATAATCTTCTTTATTCTGTTTTTACTTTAATAATCTTCTTTATTCTGTTTTTTGCTTTAATAATCTTCTTTATTCTGTTTTTACTTTAATAATCTTCTTTATTCTGTTTTTACTTTAATAATCTTCTTTATTCTGTTTTTACTTTAATAATCTTCTTTATTCTGTTTTTACTTTAATAATCTTCTTTATTCTGTTTTTACTTTAATAATCTTCTTTATTCTGTTTTTACTTTAATAATCTTCTTTATTCTGTTTTTACTTTAATAATCTTCTTTATTCTGTTTTTACTTTAATAATCTTCTTTATTCTGTTTTTACTTTAATAATCTTCTTTATTCTGTTTTTACTTTAATAATCTTCTTTATTCTGTTTTTACTTTAATAATCTTCTTTATTCTGTTTTTACTTTAATAATCTTCTTTATTCTGTTTTTACTTTAATAATCTTCTTTATTCTGTTTTTACTTTAATAATCTTCTTTATTCTGTTTTTACTTTAATAATCTTCTTTATTCTGTTTTTACTTTAATAATCTTCTTTATTCTGTTTTTACTTTAATAATCTTCTTTATTCTGTTTTTACTTTAATAATCTTCTTTATTCTGTTTTTACTTTAATAATCTTCTTTATTCTGTTTTTACTTTAATAATCTTCTTTATTCTGTTTTTGCTTTAATAATCTTCTTTATTCTGTTTTTACTTTAATAATCTTCTTTATTCTGTTTTTACTTTAATAATCTTCTTTATTCTGTTTTACTTTAATAATCTTCTTTATTCTGTTTTTACTTTAATAATCTTCTTTATTCTGTTTTTACTTTAATAATCTTCTTTATTCTGTTTTTACTTTAATAATCTTCTTTATTCTGTTTTTACTTTAATAATCTTCTTTATTCTGTTTTTGCTTTAATAATCTTCTTTATTCTGTTTTTACTTTAATAATCTTCTTTATTCTGTTTTTACTTTAATAATCTTCTTTATTCTGTTTTTACTTTAATAATCTTCTTTATTCTGTTTTTACTTTAATAATCTTCTTTATTCTGTTTTTACTTTAATAATCTTCTTTATTCTGTTTTTACTTTAATAATCTTCTTTATTCTGTTTTTACTTTAATAATCTTCTTTATTCTGTTT
>NC_139844.1:28504984-28527484 GCF_963691815.1 Echiichthys vipera
GTTTTTACTTTAATAATCTTCTTTATTCTGTTTTTACTTTAATAATCTTCTTTATTCTGTTTTTACTTTAATAATCTTCTTTATTCTGTTTTTACTTTAATAATCTTCTTTATTCTGTTTTTACTTTAATAATCTTCTTTATTCTGTTTTTACTTTAATAATCTTCTTTATTCTGTTTTTACTTTAATAATCTTCTTTATTCTGTTTTTACTTTAATAATCTTCTTTATTCTGTTTTTACTTTAATAATCTTCTTTATTCTGTTTTTGCTTTAATAATCTTCTTTATTCTGTTTTTACTTTAATAATCTTCTTTATTCTGTTTTTACTTTAATAATCTTCTTTATTCTGTTTTTACTTTAATAATCTTCTTTATTCTGTTTTTACTTTAATAATCTTCTTTATTCTGTTTTTACTTTAATAATCTTCTTTATTCTGTTTTTACTTTAATAATCTTCTTTATTCTGTTTTTACTTTAATAATCTTCTTTATTCTGTTTTTACTTTAATAATCTTCTTTATTCTGTTTTTACTTTAATAATCTTCTTTATTCTGTTTTTACTTTAATAATCTTCTTTATTCTGTTTTTACTTTAATAATCTTCTTTATTCTGTTTTTACTTTAATAATCTTCTTTATTCTGTTTTTACTTTAATAATCTTCTTTATTCTGTTTTTACTTTAATAATCTTCTTTATTCTGTTTTTACTTTAATAATCTTCTTTATTCTGTTTTTACTTTAATAATCTTCTTTATTCTGTTTTTACTTTAATAATCTTCTTTATTCTGTTTTTACTTTAATAATCTTCTTTATTCTGTTTTTACTTTAATAATCTTCTTTATTCTGTTTTTACTTTAATAATCTTCTTTATTCTGTTTTTACTTTAATAATCTTCTTTATTCTGTTTTTACTTTAATAATCTTCTTTATTCTGTTTTTACTTTAATAATCTTCTTTATTCTGTTTTTACTTTAATAATCTTCTTTATTCTGTTTTTACTTTAATAATCTTCTTTATTCTGTTTTTACTTTAATAATCTTCTTTATTCTGTTTTTACTTTAATAATCTTCTTTATTCTGTTTTTACTTTAATAATCTTCTTTATTCTGTTTTTACTTTAATAATCTTCTTTATTCTGTTTTTACTTTAATAATCTTCTTTATTCTGTTTTTACTTTAATAATCTTCTTTATTCTGTTTTTACTTTAATAATCTTCTTTATTCTGTTTTTACTTTAATAATCTTCTTTATTCTGTTTTTACTTTAATAATCTTCTTTATTCTGTTTTTACTTTAATAATCTTCTTTATTCTGTTTTTACTTTAATAATCTTCTTTATTCTGTTTTTACTTTAATAATCTTCTTTATTCTGTTTTTACTTTAATAATCTTCTTTATTCTGTTTTTACTTTAATAATCTTCTTTATTCTGTTTTTACTTTAATAATCTTCTTTATTCTGTTTTTACTTTAATAATCTTCTTTATTCTGTTTTTACTTTAATAATCTTCTTTATTCTGTTTTTACTTTAATAATCTTCTTTATTCTGTTTTTACTTTAATAATCTTCTTTATTCTGTTTTTACTTTAATAATCTTCTTTATTCTGTTTTTACTTTAATAATCTTCTTTATTCTGTTTTTACTTTAATAATCTTCTTTATTCTGTTTTTACTTTAATAATCTTCTTTATTCTGTTTTTACTTTAATAATCTTCTTTATTCTGTTTTTACTTTAATAATCTTCTTTATTCTGTTTTTACTTTAATAATCTTCTTTATTCTGTTTTTACTTTAATAATCTTCTTTATTCTGTTTTTACTTTAATAATCTTCTTTATTCTGTTTTTACTTTAATAATCTTCTTTATTCTGTTTTTACTTTAATAATCTTCTTTATTCTGTTTTTACTTTAATAATCTTCTTTATTCTGTTTTTACTTTAATAATCTTCTTTATTCTGTTTTTACTTTAATAATCTTCTTTATTCTGTTTTTACTTTAATAATCTTCTTTATTCTGTTTTTACTTTAATAATCTTCTTTATTCTGTTTTTACTTTAATAATCTTCTTTATTCTGTTTTTACTTTAATAATCTTCTTTATTCTGTTTTTACTTTAATAATCTTCTTTATTCTGTTTTTACTTTAATAATCTTCTTTATTCTGTTTTTACTTTAATAATCTTCTTTATTCTGTTTTTACTTTAATAATCTTCTTTATTCTGTTTTTACTTTAATAATCTTCTTTATTCTGTTTTTACTTTAATAATCTTCTTTATTCTGTTTTTACTTTAATAATCTTCTTTATTCTGTTTTTACTTTAATAATCTTCTTTATTCTGTTTTTACTTTAATAATCTTCTTTATTCTGTTTTTACTTTAATAATCTTCTTTATTCTGTTTTTACTTTAATAATCTTCTTTATTCTGTTTTTACTTTAATAATCTTCTTTATTCTGTTTTTACTTTAATAATCTTCTTTATTCTGTTTTTACTTTAATAATCTTCTTTATTCTGTTTTTACTTTAATAATCTTCTTTATTCTGTTTTTACTTTAATAATCTTCTTTATTCTGTTTTTACTTTAATAATCTTCTTTATTCTGTTTTTACTTTAATAATCTTCTTTATTCTGTTTTTACTTTAATAATCTTCTTTATTCTGTTTTTACTTTAATAATCTTCTTTATTCTGTTTTTACTTTAATAATCTTCTTTATTCTGTTTTTACTTTAATAATCTTCTTTATTCTGTTTTTACTTTAATAATCTTCTTTATTCTGTTTTTACTTTAATAATCTTCTTTATTCTGTTTTTACTTTAATAATCTTCTTTATTCTGTTTTTACTTTAATAATCTTCTTTATTCTGTTTTTACTTTAATAATCTTCTTTATTCTGTTTTTACTTTAATAATCTTCTTTATTCTGTTTTTACTTTAATAATCTTCTTTATTCTGTTTTTACTTTAATAATCTTCTTTATTCTGTTTTTACTTTAATAATCTTCTTTATTCTGTTTTTACTTTAATAATCTTCTTTATTCTGTTTTTACTTTAATAATCTTCTTTATTCTGTTTTTACTTTAATAATCTTCTTTATTCTGTTTTTACTTTAATAATCTTCTTTATTCTGTTTTTACTTAATAATCTTCTTTATTCTGTTTTTACTTTAATAATCTTCTTTATTCTGTTTTTACTTTAATAATCTTCTTTATTCTGTTTTTACTTTAATAATCTTCTTTATTCTGTTTTTACTTTAATAATCTTCTTTATTCTGTTTTTACTTTAATAATCTTCTTTATTCTGTTTTTACTTTAATAATCTTCTTTATTCTGTTTTTACTTTAATAATCTTCTTTATTCTGTTTTTACTTTAATAATCTTCTTTATTCTGTTTTACTTTAATAATCTTCTTTATTCTGTTTTTACTTTAATAATCTTCTTTATTCTGTTTTTACTTTAATAATCTTCTTTATTCTGTTTTTACTTAATAATCTTCTTTATTCTGTTTTTACTTTAATAATCTTCTTTATTCTGTTTTTACTTTAATAATCTTCTTTATTCTGTTTTTACTTTAATAATCTTCTTTATTCTGTTTTTACTTTAATAATCTTCTTTATTCTGTTTTTACTTTAATAATCTTCTTTATTCTGTTTTTACTTTAATAATCTTCTTTATTCTGTTTTTACTTTAATAATCTTCTTTATTCTGTTTTTACTTTAATAATCTTCTTTATTCTGTTTTTACTTTAATAATCTTCTTTATTCTGTTTTTACTTTAATAATCTTCTTTATTCTGTTTTTACTTTAATAATCTTCTTTATTCTGTTTTTACTTTAATAATCTTCTTTATTCTGTTTTTACTTTAATAATCTTCTTTATTCTGTTTTTACTTTAATAATCTTCTTTATTCTGTTTTTACTTTAATAATCTTCTTTATTCTGTTTTTACTTTAATAATCTTCTTTATTCTGTTTTTACTTTAATAATCTTCTTTATTCTGTTTTTACTTTAATAATCTTCTTTATTCTGTTTTTACTTTAATAATCTTCTTTATTCTGTTTTTACTTTAATAATCTTCTTTATTCTGTTTTTACTTTAATAATCTTCTTTATTCTGTTTTTACTTTAATAATCTTCTTTATTCTGTTTTTACTTTAATAATCTTCTTTATTCTGTTTTTACTTTAATAATCTTCTTTATTCTGTTTTTACTTTAATAATCTTCTTTATTCTGTTTTTGCTTTAATAATCTTCTTTATTCTGTTTTTACTTTAATAATCTTCTTTATTCTGTTTTTACTTTAATAATCTTCTTTATTCTGTTTTTACTTTAATAATCTTCTTTATTCTGTTTTTACTTTAATAATCTTCTTTATTCTGTTTTTACTTTAATAATCTTCTTTATTCTGTTTTTACTTTAATAATCTTCTTTATTCTGTTTTTACTTTAATAATCTTCTTTATTCTGTTTTTACTTTAATAATCTTCTTTATTCTGTTTTTACTTTAATAATCTTCTTTATTCTGTTTTTGCTTTAATAATCTTCTTTATTCTGTTTTTACTTTAATAATCTTCTTTATTCTGTTTTTACTTTAATAATCTTCTTTATTCTGTTTTTACTTTAATAATCTTCTTTATTCTGTTTTTACTTTAATAATCTTCTTTATTCTGTTTTTGCTTTAATAATCTTCTTTATTCTGTTTTTACTTTAATAATCTTCTTTATTCTGTTTTTACTTTAATAATCTTCTTTATTCTGTTTTTACTTTAATAATCTTCTTTATTCTGTTTTTACTTTAATAATCTTCTTTATTCTGTTTTTACTTTAATAATCTTCTTTATTCTGTTTTTACTTTAATAATCTTCTTTATTCTGTTTTTACTTTAATAATCTTCTTTATTCTGTTTTTACTTTAATAATCTTCTTTATTCTGTTTTTACTTTAATAATCTTCTTTATTCTGTTTTTACTTTAATAATCTTCTTTATTCTGTTTTTACTTTAATAATCTTCTTTATTCTGTTTTTGCTTTAATAATCTTCTTTATTCTGTTTTTACTTTAATAATCTTCTTTATTCTGTTTTTACTTTAATAATCTTCTTTATTCTGTTTTTACTTTAATAATCTTCTTTATTCTGTTTTTACTTTAATAATCTTCTTTATTCTGTTTTTACTTTAATAATCTTCTTTATTCTGTTTTTGCTTTAATAATCTTCTTTATTCTGTTTTTACTTTAATAATCTTCTTTATTCTGTTTTTACTTTAATAATCTTCTTTATTCTGTTTTTGCTTTAATAATCTTCTTTATTCTGTTTTTACTTTAATAATCTTCTTTATTCTGTTTTTACTTTAATAATCTTCTTTATTCTGTTTTTACTTTAATAATCTTCTTTATTCTGTTTTTACTTTAATAATCTTCTTTATTCTGTTTTTACTTTAATAATCTTCTTTATTCTGTTTTTACTTTAATAATCTTCTTTATTCTGTTTTTACTTTAATAATCTTCTTTATTCTGTTTTTACTTTAATAATCTTCTTTATTCTGTTTTTACTTTAATAATCTTCTTTATTCTGTTTTTACTTTAATAATCTTCTTTATTCTGTTTTTACTTTAATAATCTTCTTTATTCTGTTTTTACTTTAATAATCTTCTTTATTCTGTTTTTACTTTAATAATCTTCTTTATTCTGTTTTTACTTTAATAATCTTCTTTATTCTGTTTTTACTTTAATAATCTTCTTTATTCTGTTTTTACTTTAATAATCTTCTTTATTCTGTTTTTGCTTTAATAATCTTCTTTATTCTGTTTTTACTTTAATAATCTTCTTTATTCTGTTTTTACTTTAATAATCTTCTTTATTCTGTTTTTACTTTAATAATCTTCTTTATTCTGTTTTTACTTTAATAATCTTCTTTATTCTGAAATAAATAAATCACCATTGTTCTGATTATTGTTGTTTTACTTTGAAAATCCTCAGAGCAGGAAGTCGAAGTGAAGTTGGTTTAAAGTTTCATGAGATCTGATCTGGATCCTCCAGGACGAGGCCCGGAGGATCCAGATCAGGTGGTTCAGGACGAGGCCCGGAGGATCCAGATCAGGTGGTCCAGGACCAGGCCCGGAGGATCCAGATCAGGTGGTCCAGGACCAGGCCCGGAGGATCCAGATCAGGTGGTCCAGGACCAGGCCCGGAGGATCCAGATCAGGTGGTCCAGGACAAGGCCCGGAGGATCCAGATCAGGTGGTCCAGGACCAGGCCCGGAGGATCCAGATCAGGTGGTCCAGGACCAGGCCCGGAGGATCCAGATCAGGTGGTCCAGGACCAGGCCCGGAGGATCCAGATCAGGTGGTCCAGGACCAGGCCCGGAGGATCCAGATCAGGTGGTCCAGGACCAGGCCCGGAGGATCCAGATCAGGTGGTCCAGGACCAGGCCCGGAGGATCCAGATCAGGTGGTCCAGGACGAGGCCCGGAGGATCCAGATCAGGTGGTCCAGGACCAGGCCCGGCGGTACGTCTTCCTGTGACGATGATGTCACAGGAGCCCCTCGTGGAGGCGTCCCGGAGCCTCTCGTGGAGGCGTCCCGGAGCCTCTCGTGGAGGCGTCCCGGAGCCTCTCGTGGAGGCGTCCCTGAGCCGCTCGTGGAGGCGTCCCGGAGCCCCTCGGGGAGGCGTCCCGGAGCCTCTCGTGGAGGCGTCCCGGAGCCCCTCGTGGAGGCGTCCCGGAGCCTCTCGTGGAGGCGTCCCTGAGCCTCTCGTGGAGGCGTCCCGGAGCCCCTCGTGGAGGCGTCCCGGAGCCCCTCTGGGAGGCGTCCCTGAGCCCCTCGTGGAGGCGTCCCTGAGCCTCTCGTGGAGGCGTCCCTGAGCCTCTCGTGGAGGCGTCCCTGAGCCCCTCGTGGAGGCGTCCCGGGGCCCCTCGTGGAGGCGTCCCGGAGCCCCTCGTGGAGGCGTCCCGGAGCCTCTCGTGGAGGCGTCCCTGAGCCTCTCGTGGAGGCGTCCCTGAGCCTCTCGTGGAGGCGTCCCGGAGAGCCCCTCGTGGAGGCGTCCCGGAGCCCCTCGTGGAGGCGTCCCGGAGCCCCTCGTGGAGGCGTCCCGGAGCCTCTCGTGGAGGCGTCCCTGAGCCTCTCGTGGAGGCGTCCCGGAGCCCCTCGTGGAGGCGTCCCGGAGCCTCTCGTGGAGGCGTCCCGGAGCCCCTCGTGGAGGCGTCCCGGAGCCTCTCGTGGAGGCGTCCCGGAGCCCCTCGGGGAGGCGTCCCGGAGCCTCTCGTGGAGGCGTCCCGGAGCCTCTCGTGGAGGCGTCCCGGAGCCCCTCGTGGAGGCGTCCCGGAGCCTCTCGTGGAGGCGTCCCTGAGCCCGGAGTCACGATTACGTCAAAGCAGCAAAAATACAAAAAGATTGGGTTTAAAAACATTTTCCTGCAGATGAATCTTTATTATCTGCGTGTTTCTGTTCAGAGGACACGAAGACGACAACAACAACAACAACAACAACAACAACAACAACAACAACAACAACAGCATCAACAACAACAACAACAACAGCTGATCCGGACTAAACATTAAAGCAGTTTTCATATTTTCATTTTTACATTTGTACAAAAATAAAAACTTTCTTTTTTACAAAACGAGAATAAAAACGTTTAAAAGTTTCAGTTTAACGTTAAAAGTGAAAAATGTCCTTAATGACGGTTCCCGTCTCGTGGCGCCGCCGCACGTGGACCGGACGGAGACTCACGGGGGGTCAAAGGTCAACAGGACGCAGCTAGAACACTTCCTCCTCCTCACAGCCGTAGTCTGCAAACCAGGAAACAGGAAACAGGTCAATCAAACAGGAAACAGGTCAGGAACCAACAAACCAACCAGTCAATCAAACAGGAAACAGCTGCTTTATAAAGTAGACGGCTCCATCTCTGACCTGCCTCTGGGGTTTTTCAAAATAAAAGCCTGGACTGAGCGCTGACACACTCCTCCTCTGGGGTTTTTCAAAATAAAAGCCTGGACTGACCTCCTACGAGCTGCAGAGCGCTGACACACTCCTCCTCTGGGGTCTTTCAAAATAAAAGCCTGGACTGACCTCCTACGAGCTGCAGAGCGCTGACACACTCCTCCTCTGGGGTCTTTCAAAATAAAAGCCTGGACTGACCTCCTACGAGCTGCAGAGCGCTGACACACTCCTCTGGGGTCTTTCAAAATAAAAGCCTGGACTGACCTCCTACGAGCTGCAGAGCGCTGACACACTCCTCCTCCACCTCCTCTTCATCCTCATCCTCCTCCACAGCAGGAGGGGGGGCGGAGCTGGGCTCTGGTCCGGGGTCAGGAGGTGCTTCAGGTGCAGTCTCCGCGGTTACAGCTGTCGTCATGGTGACGGGGGGTTTTGCCTATGAAGTCAATGGCATGGATATAAAGACTTTAGTGACGACATGAATATAAAGACTTTAATGACGACATGAATATAAAGACGTTACTGCAAAGACATGAATATAAAGACATGAATATAAAGACGTTACTGTAAAGACTTTAATGACGACATGAATATAAAGACGTTACTGTAAAGACGTTAATGGCGACAGCTGGACTCAGGTGGTTCTCACCTGGACGGCTGTTCTCTTCTTCTTGGATGTGGACGAGAGGAGGAGCCGGACTCTGGAGCAAGAACATGTACAGTCATCACTGATTCATCTGTTGATTATTTACTAACCATCCAACCAACCATCCAACCAACCAACCAACCAACCATCCAACCAACCAACCAACCAACCAACCACCCAACCAACCAACCAACCACCCACCCAACCATCCAACCAACCATCCAACCAACCATCCAACCAACCAACCAACCAACCATCCAACCAACCAACCAACCAACCATCCAACCAACCAACCAACCAACCAACCATCCAACCAACCATCAAAACCAACCAACCAACCAACCAACCAACCAACCAACCAACCCCAACCAACCACCCACCAACCACCCAACCAACCAACCAACCACCCAACCACCCACCCACCCACCCACCCAACCAACCAACCAACCAACCAACCAACCAACCAACCACCCAACCAACCAACCAACCAACCAACCAACCACCCAACCAACCACCCAACCATCCAACCAACAAACCATCCAACTAACCAACCAACCAACCACACAACCAACCAACCAACCAACCACCCAACCAACCAACCAACCACCCAACCACCCACCCACCCACCCAACCAACCAACCAACCAACCAACCAACTAACCACCCACCCACCCAACCAACCAACCACCCACCCAACCAACCAACCACCCAACCAACCAACCACCCACCCACCCACCCAACCAACCAACCAACCACCCAACCAACCAACCACCCACCCACCCAACCAACCAACCACCCAACCAACCACCCAACCAACCAACCAACCACCCAACCAACCAACCAACCACCCAACCAACCAACCAACCACCCAACCAACCAACCAACCAACCAACCAACCACCCAACCAACCACCCAACCATCCAACCAACAAACCATCCAACTAACCAACCAACCAACCACACAACCAACCAACCAACCACCCAACCAACCAACCACCCAACCAACCAACCAACCAACCAACCAACCACCCAACCAACCAACCAACCAACCAACCACACAACCAACCAACCAACCAACCAACCAACCAACCATCCAACCAACCAACCATCCAACCACCCAACCAACCAACCAACCATCCAACCAACCAACCAACCAACCAACCATCCAACCAACCACCCAACCAACCAACCAACCAACCAACCAACCAACCATCCAACCAACCAACCACCCAACCAACCAACCAACCACCCAACCAACCACCCACCCACCCAACCAACCAACCACCCACCCTACCAACCATCAAACCAACCATCCATCCAACCAACCAACCAACCAACCAACCACCCAACCACCCAACCAACCATCCAACCAACCATCCAACCAACCAACCAACCATCCATCCAACCAACCAACCAACCAACAAACCATCCCACCAACCAACCAACCATCCAACCATCCAACCAACCAACCATCCATCCAACCAACCGACCAACCATCCATCCAACCAACCAACCAACCATCCATCCATCCAACCAACCAACCAACCAACCAACCAACCAACCATCCAACCATCCATCCATCCATCCATCCATCCAACCAACCAACCAACCAACCATCCAACCAACCAACCAAGTCTATGAAATACTTGATGAACGGTACCGTTTTCCCATGATGCTCGCGTTAGCAGCAAGTTCTTGGTTGGCGTCGCTGGTCTTCCTGCGGCGGCGGCGGTTGAGTCGTTTCTGTGCGGCGGCGGTGCCACTGGCGTCAGGGGGGTCGGAGGAGGTTCTGCTGGGACTGCCACCCCCCTCACTTCCTGTCCCTCTGCTGTTCAGGTCTCTGAGGACGTCGTAGTTGATCTTACTGGAGATCTTCTTCTTCTCCAACATCCTCTCGATCGCCTCGCCAGCCGTCAACGCCTGGATCTGCTCCTTCTTCTTCTTAGACTTCTTTGGCTGGACACAGATTTAGTCATTTCTTTTTTTTTTTATCATTTTAAGAAAATATGGATCACAAGCTTTCATTGATCTTTGGACAACAGTGGCCCTCAGGGTCTGGAACTACAGAGGGTCCGGAACCACAGAGGGTTTGGAACCACAGAGGGTCCAGAACCACGGAGGGTTTGGAAATACAGAGGGTCTGGAACCACTGAGGGTCTGGAACTACTGAGGGTTTGGAACCACGGAGGGTTTGGAACCACTGAGGGTCTGGAACCACTGAGGGTTTGGAAATACTGAGGGTTTGGAACCACTGAGGGTCTGGAACCACTGAGGGTCTGGAACCACTGAGGGTCTGGAACTACTGAGGGTTTGGAACCACTGAGGGTTTGGAACCACTGAGGGTTTGGAACCACTGAGGGTTTGGAACTACTGAGGGTCTGGAACCACTGAGGGTCTGGAACTACTGAGGGTTTGGAACCACTGAGGGTCTGGAACCACTGAGGGTCTGGAACTACTGAGGGTTTGGAACCACTGAGGGTCTGGAACCACTGAGGGTCTGGAACTACTGAGGGTTTGGAACCACTGAGGGTTTGGAACCACTGAGGGTCTGGAACCACTGAGGGTCTGGAACCACTGAGGGTTTGGAACTACTGAGGGTTTGGAACTACTGAGGGTTTGGAACCACTGAGGGTCTGGAACCACTGAGGGTCTGGAACCACTGAGGGTCTGGACCCTGAGGTCTCCAGGCTGGGAGACCCTGTTCTTCCTCACCTTCTCTTTATACGTGCCCTGTTCCTTCTCTTTCTTTATCCTCTCTTCTTTCTCTGCGAACACAAACGACAAATCAGAAACACAAAGATGGTGAAGATGATGATGATGATGATGAAGATGATGATGATGATGAAGGGTCTTCCTGACCTTTCTGCTCCTTCAGGTATTCTTCGTTCTGTTTCATCCACAGCTCCGTCTTCACCTGGACCTCCTGATCGTTCAGGATGTACTGCAGCACAAAACGATTTAGGACCCTTCAGAGGGACTAAAGGGTTCATTTAGGACCCTTCAGAGGGGACTAAAGGATTCATTTAGGACCCTTCAGAGGGGACTAGAGGATTCATTTAGGACCCTTCAGAGGGGACTAAAGGATTCATTTAGGACCCTTCAGAGGGGACTAGAGGATTCATTTAGGACCCTTCAGAGGGGACTAAAGGATTCATTTAGGACCCTTCAAAGGGGACTAAAGGATTCATTTAGGACCCTTCAGAGGGGCCTAAAGGATTCATTTAGGACCCTTCAGAGGGGACTAAAGGATTCATTTAGGACCCTTCAGAGGGGACTAAAGGATTCATTTAGGACCCTTCAGAGGGGACTAAAGGATTCATTTAGGACCCTTCAGAGGGGACTAAAGGATTCATTTAGGACCCTTCAGAGGGGACTAAAGGATTCATTTAGGATCCTTCAGAGGGGACTAAAGGATTCATTTAGGACCCTTCAGAGGGACTAGAGGATTCATTTAGGACCCTTCAGAGGGGACTAGAGGATTCATTTAGGACCCTTCAGAGGGGACTAGAGGATTCATTTAGGACCCTTCAGAGGGGACTAAAGGGTTCATTTAGGACCCTTCAGAGGGGACTAAAGGATTCATTTAGGACCCTTCAGAGGGGACTAGAGGATTCATTTAGGACCCTTCAGAGGGGACTAGAGGATTCATTTAGGACCCTTCAGAGGGGACTAAAGGATTCATTTAGGACCCTTCAGAGGGGACTAAGGATTCATTTAGGACCCTTCAGAGGGGACTAAAGGATTCATTTAGGACCCTTCAGAGGGGACTAAAGGATTCATTTAGGACCCTTCAGAGGGGACTAAAGGATTCATTTAGGACCCTTCAGAGGGGACTAAAGGATTCATTTAGGACCCTTCAGAGGGGACTAAAGGGTTCATTTAGGACCCTTCAGAGGGGACTAAAGGATTCATTTAGGACCCTTCAGAGGGGACTAGAGGATTCATTTAGGACCCTCCAGAGGGGACTAGAGGATTCATTTAGGACCCTTCAGAGGGGACTAAAGGATTCATTTAGGACCCTTCAGAGGGACTAGAGGATTCATTTAGGACCCTTCAGAGGGGACTAGAGGATTCATTTAGGACCCTCCAGAGGGGACTAGAGGATTCATTTAGGACCCTTCAGAGGGGACTAAAGGGTTCATTTAGGACCCTTCAGAGGGGACTAGAGGATTCATTTAGGACCCCTCAGAGGGGACTAAAGGGTTCATTTAGGACCCTTCAGAGGGACTAAAGGATTCATTTAGGACCCTTCAGAGGGGACTAGAGGATTCATTTAGGACCCTTCAGAGGGGACTAAAGGATTCATTTAGGACCCTTCAGAGGGGACTAAAGGATTCATTTAGGACCCTTCAGAGGGGACTAAAGGATTCATTTAGGACCCTCCAGAGGGGACTAAAGGATTCATTTAGGACCCTTCAGAGGGGACTAGAGGATTCATTTAGGACCCTCCAGAGGGGACTAAAGGATTCATTTAGGACCCTTCAGAGGGGACTAGAGGATTCATTTAGGACCCTTCAGAGGGGACTAAAGGGTTCATTTAGGACCCTCCAGAGGGGACTAAAGGGTTCATTTAGGACCCTTCAGACTAAAACTGACCTTCTCAATCTCCTGATCATCGATTCCCTTCAGGTCCAGCTCTCCGCTCTCTGACTCCTCATCTGTAAAGAAACAATGATCATAATAAACATCTGTTTCCCTCCTGTCCTGATGATGTCATGATGATGTCCTGATGATGTCATGATGATGTCATGATGCTGTAACACACCGTCTGGTTTCTCGCCCGCGTCGGACTCGCTGAAGGTCTGGAACGTCTGTTGGAGGCCCAGGCTGACGGCGCTCGGTAGCTTTCCCAGGATGGCGGCCAGAGGGGCGGCCCGACGCTGAGGCCCCGCCCCCTCCTTGTCTGACCCCGCCTCCTGTGTGCTTTCATCCATTTTCTTGCCCTGCCCCCCCTCCTCCTCCTGGATCACCTGACTCAGGAAGTTCTGCGTCAGGTGTTGGGCGGCGGCACTGAGCTCGTCTTCATCGACCGCCGGCACCTCGGGTTCAGAGGTGGAGGACAGAACCTCCTCGTCCTCCGGGTCTGAAAACACGGAGGTTTTGTTAAAGGTGTTAAATGTCTCAGATGTAGAGACGGACGCTGACTCAGCAACAGTACAGACCGTTTTCTTTGGCGTAGGCGGCGTAGATCCCTCTCAGTTTAGGGCGACTCTTCTCCAGCTCCGTCTCTATCTCATCTTTGTAGCAGCTGATCTCTCCTGAGGGGGACGAGATGGAAGGGTTAGTCCTTGAAAGGGTTCTTGTTCATGGGCCTCTGAAGTCCCCTCTGAGGGGTCCTAAATGAATCCTTTAGTCCCCTCTGAAGGGTCCTAAATGAACCCTTTAGTCCCTCTGAAGGGTCCTAAATGAATCCTTTAGTCCCCTCTGAAGGGTCCTAAATGAATCCTTTAGTCCCCTCTGAAGGGTCCTAAATGAATCCTTTAGTCCCCTCTGAAGGGTCCTAAATGAATCCTCTAGTCCCTCTGAAGGGTCCTAAATGAGTCCTTTAGTCCCCTCTGAAGGGTCCTAAATGAATCCTTTAGTCCCCTCTGAAGGGTCCTAAATGAACCCTTTAGTCCCCTCTGAAGGGTCCTAAATGAACCCTTTAGTCCCCTCTGAAGGGTCCTAAATGAATCCTTTAGTCCCCTCTGAAGGGTCCTAAATGAATCCTTTAGTCCCCTCTGAAGGGTCCTAAATGAATCCTCTAGTCCCCTCTGAAGGGTCCTAAATGAATCCTTTAGTCCCTCTGAAGGGTCCTAAATGAATCCTTTAGTCCCCTCTGAAGGGTCCTAAATGAATCCTTTAGTCCCCTCTGAAGGGTCCTAAATGAACCCTTTAGTCCCCTCTGAAGGGTCCTAAATGAATCCTCTAGTCCCCTCTGAAGGGTCCTAAATGAATCCTTTAGTCCCCTCTGAAGGTTCCTAAATGAATCCTTAGTCCCCTCTGGAGGGTCCTAAATGAATCCTTTAGTCCCCTCCGAGGGGTCCTAAATGAATCCTTTAGTCCCCTCTGAAGGGTCCTAAATGAATCCTTTAGTCCCCTCTGAAGGGTCCTAAATGAATCCTTTAGTCCCCTCTGAAGGGTCCTAAATGAATCCTCTAGTCCCCTCTGAAGGGTCCTAAATGAACCCTCTAGTCCCCTCTGAAGGGTCCTAAATGAATCCTTTAGTCCCTCTGAAGGGTCCTAAATGAATCCTTTAGTCCCCTCTGAAGGGTCCTAAATGAATCCTTTAGTCCCCTCTGAAGGGTCCTAAATGAACCCTTTAGTCCCCTCTGAAGGGTCCTAAATGAACCCTTTAGTCCCTCTGAGGGGTCCTAAATGAATCCTTTAGTCCCCTCTGAAGGGTCCTAAATGAATCCTTAGTCCCCTCTGAAGGGTCCTAAATGAACCCTTTAGTCCCCTCTGAAGGGTCCTAAATGAACCCTTTAGTCCCCTCTGAAGGGTCCTAAATGAACCCTTTAGTCCCCTCTGGAGGGTCCTAAATGAATCCTTTAGTCCCCTCTGAGGGGTCCTAAATGAATCCTTTAGTCCCCTCTGAAGGGTCCTAAATGAATCCTTTAGTCCCCTCTGAAGGGTCCTAAATGAATCCTTTAGTCCCCTCTGAGGGGTCCTAAATGAACCCTTTAGTCCCCTCTGAGGGGTCCTAAATGAACCCTTTAGTCCCCTCTGAAGGGTCCTAAATGAACCCTTTAGTCCCCTCTGAGGGGTCCTAAATGAATCCTTTAGTCCCCTCTGAAGGGTCCTAAATGAATCCTTTAGTCCCCTCTGAAGGGTCCTAAATGAACCCTTTAGTCCTCTCTGAAGGGTCCTAAATGAATCCTTTAGTCCCCTCTGAGGGGTCCTAAATGAATCCTTTAGTCCCTCTGAAGGGTCCTAAATGAATCCTTTAGTCCCCTCTGAAGGGTCCTAAATGAATCCTTTAGTCCCTCTGAAGGGTCCTAAATGAATCCTTTAGTCCCCTCTGAAGGGTCCTAAATGAACCTCCCGTGAACTGACCTTCGACCTCGTCCAGCTTCCTGGCCAGCTCGTGTTCCAGCTGCAGAAGAAGAAGAATAAAGATAATTGGTTGGGTCGTCGGTGACCTCATCTATGAACAGCCAGTCACAGGCGGAGGGATCTACCTGCTGGATCTTGGCTTTCTGCTGTGAGGCGGTGAAGGAGGGAGGATCACATTCCTGCTCCAGATCCACCTTCATGAACTCATCGATGGTCAGCTGACTGGTGGGCGTGTCCTCGAACTCTGTCAATCTGCAGGGAAGGAGAGAGGACACTGGGATCTACTGAGACCCTCTGGGATCTGCTGTAGTTCATCTGGATCTACTGCAGTTCAGTGGGATCTGTTGGGATCTACTGTAGTTGGGATCTACTGTAGCTGGGATGTGTAGGGATCTACTGTAGCTGGGATCTGTTGGGATCTACTGTAGCTGGGATCTGTTGGGATCTACTGTAGCTGGGATCTGTTGGGATTTACTGTAGCTGGGATCTGTTGGGATTTACTGTAGCTGGGATCTACTGTAGCTGGGATGTGTAGGGATCTACTGTAGCTGGGATCTGTTGGGATCTACTGTAGCTGAGATCTACTGTAGTTGGGATCTACTGTAGCTGGGATCTGTTGGGATCTACTGTAGCTGGGATCTGTTGGGATCTACTGTAGCTGGATCTACTGTAGTTGGGATATGTTGGGATCTACTGTAGTTGGATCTACTGTAGTTGGGATCGGTTGGGATCTACTGTAGCTGGATCTACTGTAGTTGGGATCTGTTGGGATCTACTGTAGCTGGATCTACTGTAGCTGGTATCTGTTGGGATCTACTGTAGCTGGATCTGTTGGGATCTACTGTAGCTGGATCTACTGTAGCTGGGATCTGTTGGGATCTACTGTAGCTGGATCTACTGTAGCTGGATCTACTGTAGCTGGGATCTGTTGGGATCTACTGTAGCTGGATCTACTGTAGCTGGGATCTGTTGGGATCTACTGTAGCTGGATCTACTGTAGCTGAGATCTGTTGGATCTACTGTAGCTGAGATCAACTGTTGTTGGGATCTACTGTAGCTGGATCTACTGTAGCTGAGATCTGTTGGGATCTACTGTAGCGGAGATCTACTGTTGTTGGGATCTGTTGGGATCTACTGTAGCTGGATCTACTGTAGCTGAGATCTGTTGGGATCTACTGTAGCTGGATCTACTGTAGCTGGGATCTGTTGGGATCTACTGTAGCTGGGATCTTTCGGGATCTACTGTAGCTGGATCTACTGTAGTTGGGATCTGTTGGGATCTACTGTAGCTGAGATCTACTGTAGTTGGGATCTGTTGGGATCTACTGTAGCTGGATCTACTGTAGCTGAGATCTGTTGGGATCTACTGTAGCTGGATCTACTGTAGCTGGGATCTGTTGGGATCTACTGTAGCTGGGATCTGTTGGGATCTACTGTAGCTGGATCTACTGTAGCTGTTATCTGTTGGGATCTACTGTAGCTGGATCTACTGTAGCTGGGATCTGTTGGGATCTACTGTAGCTGAGATCTACTGTAGTTGGGATCTGTTGGGATCTACTGTAGCTGGATCTACTGTAGTTGGGATCGGTTGGGATCTACTGTAGCTGGATCTACTGTAGCTGGGATCTGTTGGGATCTACTGTAGCTGGATCTACTGTAGCTGGGATCTGTTGGGATCTACTGTAGCTGGGATCTGGTCTCACCTCTTCCTCAGGGTGGTCTGGCAGACCTTCACCACACTGATCACATCCTTCACTGTACGACGAAACTTATGCATCCGAGCTGCAACCAGGAGAGCTGAGACGAAGAGGCAGAGGAGGAGAAGCTGAGAATCTATGGTTGCCATGTGTGTGTTGTTATGGTAACAGCAGCTATGTGTGTTGTTATGGTAACAGCAGCTATGTGTGTTGTTGTCCTGGTAACAGCAGCCATGTTGTACCTGCTCCACAGAGCCCTGATGGTCGTCGTCCCGTGTGCATCCAGTCCCTCTTCATCCTCTGCACCAGACGCAGCGCCGTCATGGAAACCTCATGAGTCTGTACCCCGAACTCCAACATGTGAGCGAAGCGAGGGATGTAGAGGCAGGGGTCTGAGCAAACAACAACAACAACATCAACAACATAGACAACACCAAAATCAACATAGACAACACCATCAACAACATAGACAACATCAACATAGACAACAACATCAACAACAACATAGAAAACAACACCAACATCAACATAGACAACAACACCAACAACAGCATAGACAACAACAACACCAACAACATCAACAACAACATAAACAACAACAACAACATAGAAAACAACACCATCAACAACATAGACAACACCAACAACATCAACATAGACAACAACAACAACAACATAGACAACAACAACATCAACATAGACAACAACACCATCAACAACATAGACAACAACACCAACAACATCAACATAGACAACAACAACAACAACATAGACAACAACAACATGAACATAGACAACAACACCATCAACAACATAGACAACAACAACAACATCAACATAGACAACAATACCAACAACATCAACATAGACAACAACAACACCATCAACAACAACACCAACATAGACAACAACAACATAGACAACAACATCAACAGACAACAACAGTAGTTAGTATTTATATTATATTATAGTAAATTAGTGTTTTTATTATAGTAAATTAGTGTTTTTATTATAGTAAATTAGTGTTTTTATTATAGTAAATTAGTGTTTTTATTATAGTAAATTAGTGTTTTTATTATAGTAAATTAGTGTTTTTATTATAGTAAATTAGTGTTTTTATTATAGTAAATTAGTGTTTTTATTATAGTAAATTAGTGTTTTTATTATAGTAAATTAGTATTTATACTATAGTAAATTAGTGTTTTTATTATAGTAAATTAGTGTTTTTATTATAGTAAATTAGTGTTTTTATTATAGTAAATTAGTGTTTTTATTATAGTAAATTAGTGTTTTTATTATAGTAAATTAGTGTTTTTATTATAGTAAATTAGTGTTTTTATTATAGTAAATTAGTGTTTTTATTATAGTAAATTAGTGTTTTTATTATAGTAAATTAGTGTTTTTATTATAGTAAATTAGTGTTTTTATTATAGTAAATTAGTGTTTTTATTATAGTAAATTAGTATTTATACTATAGTAAATTAGTGTTTTTATTATAGTAAATTAGTGTTTTTATTATAGTAAATTAGTGTTTTTATTATAGTAAATTAGTGTTTTTATTATAGTAAATTAGTGTTTTTATTATAGTAAATTAGTGTTTTTATTATAGTAAATTAGTGTTTTTATTATAGTAAATTAGTGTTTTTATTATAGTAAATTAGTGTTTATACTATAGTAAATTAGTGTTTTTATTATAGTAAATTAGTGTTTTTATTATAGTAAATTAGTATTTTTATTATAGTAAATTAGTATTTATACTATAGTAAATTAGTATTTATACTATAGTAAATTAGTGTTTTTATTATAGTAAATTAGTGTTTTTATTATAGTAAATTAGTGTTTTTATTATAGTAAATTAGTATTTATATTATAGTAAATTAGTATTTATACTATAGTAAATTAGTGTTTTTATTATAGTAAATTAGTGTTTTTATTATAGTAAATTGGTGTTTTTATTATAGTAAATTAGTGTTTTTATTATAGTAAATTAGTGTTTTTATTATAGTAAATTGGTGTTTTTATTATAGTAAATTAGTATTTATACTATAGTAAATTAGTATTTTTATTATATTAATTAATTGTATAATTAATGATTTTAAACTGTAACAGCTGCAGAATGAATCCTCTGAATCAATAAAGTTGTATTTGAACGCAGTGTTTTCCCGCGCTCTGTCGCCATCTTGTGGAGGCAGCAGCTCAGTGAAGCAGGACCTAAGATGGCGGCCACCGCCGGACCGACCCGGAGCGTCTGTGTCCGCCTGTGGGTCACCGTGAGCGGGGCAGAGCTGCTGACTCCTCCCGCTGAAGTTCAACGGTTCAACGGCGAGGAGGCACCGTGAGGACGGTACGATGATATAATATTATATAATATTATATAATATAAAATAATATATTTAATATATAATGTATAACCCTGAGCACACGGAGGCAGGCAGCGGTTATAACGATCATTCAAACACAGTCAGTCTGATTCTTAACATAATGACAGGACATTTTCTGTGAACACGTTAAATCATATTTAATCATATTTATTAATAATAATAATAATAATAATTAAAACTGCTCAGAGACGTTCCAGATGTTTCCCTCAGTGTTGCTGCTTAAACTAAATAACCATAAACATAATTAAACTAACCAATGACACTATTATAATGTCTATGATTTACATTAAACATAAAATATCACCAGTCAGATTATTGTTTATAATCACAGTGAACAGCTTTCCTTTAGGTTCAAGGTTTTTCAAAATAAAAGCCTTCAAAACTGAGAACAGTTAAAGCTCCTTCCTGCTCTGGTTAGTTCCGCCCACAGACGCCAACGCAGACGCCGACGCAGACGCCGACGCCGACGCAGACGCCGACGCAGACGCAGCCTTCTGTGCATCTGTGTTCACACACGGAGCAGGAACCAGGAGAACACACGTCTGTGTTCACACACGGAGCAGGAACCAGGAGAACACACGTCTGTGTTCACACACGGAGCAGGAACCAGGAGAACACACGTCTGTGTTCACACACGGAGCAGGAACCAGGAGAACACACGTCTGTGTTCACACACGGAGCAGGAACCAGGAGAACACACGTCTGTGTTCACACACGGAGCAGGAACCAGGAGAACGCACGTCTGTGTTCACACACGGAGCAGGAACGGCGCCATAATTGGATGAAAATGAACCAGATTATAAAGTGATGACTCTGTGCGTCCCTGACAGGAAGTGTTCTCGCTGTGACCTCACTGTGGCGAGGAGGAGAAGATGGCGGCGGCTGACCTGTTCTCCACCAGCGTCCGCCGCAGTAAAGAGGCGAACATGAAGAAGAGTTTCGTCCAGCCCGACGAAACGCCACCGACCGCCGCCAACACCAACGAAGACGCCAGCGTTCATCCCCACATCGACGACCACGAGCGAGAGGACGGAGACCCCGGCGGGAAATCCAGCCGACGCTCAGAGAGAGGTACGTAAATACGTGAATATGAATCAGTGTTATTTAACATGAATGAGCCGGTTCGATGCTCCTGCAGAAACGCTCTGATGTTCAACAACGAGCAGATGGCCGACGCCCACTTCATGGTCGGCCCCCCGGGAGACGCGCAGAGAGTGCCCGCCCACAAGGTCTGAGTGACATCATCACGCCGTCATGTGACATCATCACACCGCCATGTGTCATCATCACGCCGCCATGTGACATCATCACGCCGTCATGTGACATCATCATGCCACCATGTGACATCACTGCGCCATGTGACATCACGCCGGCATGTGACGTGTCTCGTGTCCACGTGTCTCGCGTCCACGTGTCTGTGACGTGTCTCGTGTCCACGTGTCTCGTGTCCACGTGTCTGTGACGTGTCTCGTGTCCACGTGTCTCGTGTCCACGTGTCTGTGACGTGTCTCATGTCCACGTGTCTGTGACGTGTCTCGTGTCCACGTGTCTTGTGACCACGTGTCTCGTGACCACGTGTGTACCTGTCCTGTCCTCTGGGTCACGCTGCTGATGATCTGGTGTTTCAGTACGTGCTGGCGGTGGGAAGCTCCGTGTTTGGCGCCATGTTCTACGGAGATCTGGCCGAGGGTCGGTCTGAGATCCACATCCCCGACGTGGAGCCGGCCGCGTTCCTGATCCTGTTAAAGTGAGTCCACGAGTCCACGAGTCCGTGTCCCCAACGACCACGGCGCCACGCTTCAGCGTAATAACACAGAGTGAACACACGGAGGCTCCTGGGTCCTGAAAGGACTCAAGGGTCCTGGAGGTGGTTCCAGGTCTGAAGCAGGACCCCGGAGTCTCAGGGGTCTTGATCCAGGACTGAAGCAGGACCCCGGAGTCTCAGGGGTCTTGATCCAGGACTGAAGCAGGATCCCAGAGTCTCAGGGGTCTGGATCCAGGACTGAAGCAGGATCCCAGAGTCTCAGGGGTCTTGATCCAGGACTGAAGCAGGACCCCGGAGTCTCAGGGGTCTGGATCCAGGACTGAAGCAGGATCCTGGAGTCTCAGGGGTCTTGATCCAGGACTGAAGCAGGACCCCGGAGTCTCAGGGGTCTGGATCCAGGACTGAAGCAGGACCCCGGAGTCTCAGGGGTCTTGATCCAGGACTGAAGCAGGATCCTGGAGTCTCAGGGGTCTGGATCCAGGTCTGAAGCAGGACCCTGGAGTCTCAGGGGTCTGGATCCAGGTCTGAAGCAGGATCCCGGAGTCTCAGGGGTCTGGATCCGGGTCTGAAGCAGGATCCTGGAGTCTCAGGGGTCTGGATCCAGGTCTGAAGCAGGATCCCGGAGTCTCAGGGGTCTGGATCCGGGTCTGAAGCAGGATCCTGGAGTCTCAGGGGTCTTGATCCAGGACTGAAGCAGGACCCCGGAGTCTCAGGGGTCTTGATCCAGGACTGAAGCAGGATCCCAGAGTCTCAGGGGTCTGGATCCAGGTCTGAAGCAGGATCCCGGAGTCTCAGGGGTCTGGATCCAGGTCTGAAGCAGGATCCCGGAGTCTCAGGGGTCTGGATCCGGGTCTGAAGCAGGATCCTGGAGTCTCAGGGGTCTTGATCCAGGACTGAAGCAGGACCCCGGAGTCTCAGGGGTCTTGATCCAGGTCTGAAGCAGGATCCTGGAGTCTCAGGGGTCTTGATCCAGGACTGAAGCAGGATCCTGGAGTCTCAGGGGTCTTGATCCAGGACTGAAGCAGGACCCCGGAGTCTCAGGGGTCTTGATCCAGGACTGAGGCAGGATCCTGGAGTCT